>NW_015114704.1:99011-111863 GCF_001443285.1 Poecilia latipinna | reverse complement strand
AGGGTCGTTGGCAGGGTCAGCCGAGGAATGAGGTGAATGAAGCCGCTCAGGCCGTGTTGGCCAGGCTTTAAATTCACAGCAACAAGAATGCTTCAGACATTACATCGGGATGGGTGTTTAAGGCGCATGCCTTAGTTTAATAATGTAGTCAAAATGGTGTATTACATCATGACCAAACATTAGCGATTGGGTAAAATCTGATCAAATAGTTTCAAACTTTAAAACAGTTCACACCCCCAGCAAGCCAACGTTTCTCCATAGCCGAGGTTCCAGACCCTGTGAATGAAACAAAGTGTAAAACACATGATTTGTTCTAACCAGACTAGGAATGTTCATGAACAGGATCTCAGAATATAGTCGTCTGGCTGGGGCACATCAGGATCTAATGTTTGGTCGTTGCAGATCTTTCTATCACCTTGACTAAGTTGTTAAGAAATGATATCGCAGTACTTGCTCACTTTTGAACTAAGCTGTTCTGTAAAGGTCTGGCAGTCGGAGTGATACGACATCTCAAGTCAGTTCAGTTTGTCCTCCATGCTGCCACAGATCCGTCTTATTCCTCATCCGTGTTTAAAAACTTTTGACTATTCTCTTCATCCTTGATGGGGAAAAAGATGTTCCAAAGACTTATGCTATATATATATTTTTTTACTTGCAAGTTGCTACAAGCAAATCCACAAACATCAAAATTGACATAAACGTGCAGCAGAGATGCAGCGGTAGAGCAAGATGAAGTGTGCTATCCCCACCTTCCATCTTCCTTGTGCCATGTCAAATGCTTCCAGTGTGATTGCTCTCCCTGCCCTGATTGGTTACACCCACACACTGTCACTAAAAATGCCAAGAGTATGACACGGAGTACACCCACAGCAAGTCGCTTGTGAAAACTACACACTGAACTTTGAAGTAAATAACTTACTGTAACTTTCCTGACCTAGTTTAGCTTTAGTGGGACCGATGGAGCTTCACATGAGCCTCAGCCAGACTGCATAGTACATCTGTGCGTTTAATGAGGGCTGTGCATTCTGTCCCCCGTATCTTACTGCATGCAGAGGCTTGCAGGAGGGGGGAAGGGATCTTTAAGGCCCATTTAGGAATGTATGAAACCAGTGGCACCGAGAAAAGAAAAAATATCCTCACACACCTCATACCTATAAACTCATCTGTGTCAAGTTATGACAAAAAAAATTATGAAGCAGCAGAAATGATTTAGTAGTGAAAGAGGATGTGATGAGCAGGAGTTGGTTCTGCAGAGAACATGTGAGCTTTGTAAAGTAACGTGTGGCTGGAATATCATCTCCAGCAGGTTCTATGTAGCAGAGCTATGACAGATGGTTATGCTCATTGTACAGTAAAAGTGTTCACAGCAGAGAACACACTATTTGTTTGAGTGTCATGATTTTTTATTTTTTATTTTATTTTGTAATTCGCAGAAGTATTAATGAATATTTCAGGTTGCTGCAAATGTGCCATTGTTTGTGAGATCCTCATATTTGTGTTGTCCAATAAAAATGTGGCTCTCAGGTGAAAAGTGTTCATTAAATACATTCATTTCCACACGGAGCAACATAATTCAGTCATTTCTGAATGTTGCTGTGATTATGATGTACAGCTAATGAACAAATTCAGTTTCTAAATGTGGATTATGTATCAGACCAGGAAAACAGATTTTTAAAACATAAATCTTATGGCATTGGTATTGCCTACACATCATGGGGAAGGCCGTTAATTTCCAAAATGAGAGTTATATACAGAGGGTCATTTCCACTTATTGTAATGAAAGTTGAGTGGAAGGAAAAAAGTAGCAGAGACTGAGAGATTTGACTAGATTTGGTGTTTTTCAAGAGCCTCCAGATGTTTCCAGGACGTGCCTCCGGGCAAAACATTTACCTTTTTTACTGCTCTTATGAAATGTTCTTATTTTCTGTTAAACCTTTTAGTTTTTGTTAGCTTGTAAGCCTTAATAAACAAAATGAATTGAATTCATTACGAGAAATTTATAACGAGTCAAAAAACAAATTTCACTGTAAATTTAAATACAAACATTTTAAATGTACTTTTTTTCATGTTTGCAGATTTTCTCTTCTAGAAGGGGAATTCTTGTAGCTTGATGCTAATCTTTGCTTGATCAATGTAACATTGTATCAAAGTATTGAGTTTTCAGTTTGTTCCAGAATCAGCCTTTACGGGCTAATGTTGACCAAATAAAACATCTGTTATTTGTTCAACATCTGTTTTATTTGTTCAACAAATTAGTCAGTTAACCAACATGAAGAAACCCAAAAACCTTGATGAAATTAATTCTCCTGTAAGATGTTAGCAGTGGGAAGAGAAAGAAATTCAATGCATCAAGGTCAGGACTGGTAGTTCTTCTCCTTTGCTGGTCGACTAAGTTGATAAAAAGGAGCATGTAAATCCATAAAATAAGAAAAAAATGGTTCTTTGTGTTTCAAAGAGACAATTTCGTTCAAGGTTGTTTTAATCTACAGAGCTGGGTTCCATGTATCAGGCGATTACAGAGCAATCTAAAATTTCCTGATTTCATAATCCTCAACATTTAGAATTGAAATGTTCATTCCCTTTAGCACAGAATCTTCAGTATTTTGGTGGAAGATTACTATTGTGTGAGGGTTTGAGTTGTCAGTGTATGTATTTCGTGTTTATTTAGATCTGTGTCCCTGTGAGTCCCTGTGCTGTCCTGTCTTCCCCCTTGATTGATCCTAGCTGTGTCTAGTTCCTTGATTACTCCATGTCTATTTAAACCCACCTGTATGCTTTGTCTCTTGTTGGGTCTTTGTCATGTATCTGCAGACAGCAGCACCCTTCCTCCTTTCCATGCTTTTATTACAATCAATTTGTGCATCACACTGTTTCCTGCCAATCAGTTGTACTCGTTTCTCCTTTCTCTTTTTGTTTCTTGGTAACAATCAAGTCTCTTCTCTGGTACTTTATTGTCCAAAACCTCCAGTCTAGTGTTAACAACTCTTCCCCCAAAAAAGATGAACATTTTTGACTTTTGAAACTCACAAATTTCCATGTTTTTTTTTTCTAGAGTTTTCTGAGTACCATAAAAAATTTGAGTTTTAGTGGACATTTTATCTTTTTTCTCTAATACAGTGTCATAGATTTCATCAATGTTTTTTTTTTTTTTTTTTGTTATTCACATTTAGAAGTATCGCATTAGAAAAGATTGATCGAAACGGAAAAATTGAAAATAGCTTCCTCAGTTCTGCAAAATACAAAGCTAAGTCTGGATGCAGTGAACAATTCCATACACTGGTGGGTCTGTGCCTTACCAGAGGCATGAAACTTCAACAATTTCTTAGTTTAATGTAGTCAAAAGAACCTCACAGACCCTTACCCATGAAATGGGCATGTCTTGAATGATTTCCCACTTGTGACATATCTTAGTCACTGTAGAATGATGGGTAGCAACAGTTGCTTCTCTACAGGCATCGTAGATGTTACATGTTCAAGCAGTATTGTGCTCCACAGCAGCAAACTGTCACCTGACAGTTTTATCTCCATAAAACTTTCAGATGATCAGATGATCGCACACATTCAAATAGCTGCTCTTCTTCTTTACTGCAGCTCTTGATGATTGATGATTTTCAATAGACATAAACTTCCATGTTCCAGACCTTGTGTGAGTACAAGGTGAGAACTCTAAATCAGTGTTGTGTACACGCTTTAAAAAACAAAATGCTATGACATTGAAGATGATCAATTTAAAAGAACTACAAAGAGCTAAAAATGTTCAGGCAGTAAAACAGAAAAATTCTGGCAGTTCTGGAGTCTAAAATTAAGTAGAATCTCACAATCACCTGCTTAATCTTGGCAGGTGATTTGCTTTGCTTCTGTCATTCTCCGTGAACACTCCTCGATTTCTCCGTCCATCTGATCTCAACCTCTCCCTCGTCTTCCAAAGTCCTGTCATGTTGCAGCCAATAATTAACATAATTCCCTTCTTGTAGCAGATGGTGCCTCTACGTGAGGGACCTCGCTCCCTGTGATGATGGCCATGCGTCTAGCACTCAGTCGTGGCGCTTATCTAAAGCCAACGCGGGATGTTGTTCCCCGCGCAGCTCTACACGTCAAACAAAAATCCAAACTGTGATCAAAGCGTCTTTTCTGCATGAAAGTAATGAGTTTTTACTCTTTTTTTTTGTTGTTGTTGTTGTTGCTTTGACAGCACACTGTAGGCACAGGCAGTAGCGTTCATACCTCCATGGAAACACAGTGCCAAGAAAACGGCCCCTGCTCTCATTAGACTGGCCTGCCATCATTAACGAGGCCCAAACTTAGCTCCATATTTAGTGAGAAATGGGCAAATCAGTGTTTCCAGTGAAGCGAATGATTTACTGTCAGCTGTCACCCACATAAAGTCGGCCACCACTCAGCTCGCCGCATGCCAATTACAATAGCAGAGGTGCTGCCCAAGTCTGGCGGCTCTCAAGAAATACCACCCACTAATGAGAGGTTAAGATTACCATTAATGGGGAAGAGTGTATTCTTAAAGACCTGTCTGTAGGTACACTTCCTGCTAAGCGTGAGGAATTTAACCCTGGAACTGTGTTGCCCAGTGTCCAGAAAGTCATTCGTGATCCCTCCATCCTTAGCATTTTTCCACTCTGAAGCCAGAAGACATCAGGTTGATCAAATAGCAATGTGGCAGAAGGGGGAGGAGACTAAAGCAGAAGAACTGCTGGCATTATCAGCCTCATGTTGTTTTAAGCAACAGTCTGTTTAGGTTAATAGAGTTTTTCACCTGTCAGCTGGTGAAGTTTTCCGCCCTTTCATTGTGGACAACACCTTGGTAATGTTGTATTTAGGCAGCATGGTAACAAAGCCACACCTATTCTACCAGAAAGTGGTTGAAGTAAAAGTACAGCTCATGAAATTTCAATATTGTAGAAAAGTTCAATATTTATGTCACTTTTCTGAGCTTCACATTATTATGTTAATGTTATTCCCTCATCAAAAACATACCTGGAGTGTTGCTTTGATCCTTTCATTCATGTTTCAGAAATCATTTAATTTCCATGGAAACCATTCAACTGTGTGAACAGAGCGCCAGTTCCAATCTTCTGCCTCAAAAAGTCCGGGGGCTCCCCCACTCAACTCCTTCAGACTAGCCAGCAGTAATTAGCAAAGACCCAATGGAACTTCACATGTACTGATTTTATTGTACTAGGTATTTCTCAGTTAAACACTGGTAAAAACATTGTTAAAGGGTTAATTGAGGAACCATGATGACTTCCTGAAGGCGGAGTTTCAGAAAGAGCAGGAAATTTTTATAGAGACAGGGGTCCAATTTCAAGGCATTAAATTTCAGTCAAATTTCATTTAAGTCATATTTTACATATAAAAATGTTTTCTATATATAACAATTCAAGGTAACGTAATTACTAGATTATCCTATAAAGTGCCACATTGTACATAGGAAACATAATCCTGCCCCTTTAAGAATTAAGTTGCTCGCTAACTGGTGTGGATGCGCTGATCAATGGGAAAGCACAGAGTCTCTGTAGACACTCTGTGGTAGACGAAGTTGCTCTAAAGGTTTTCATCACTTCATCATGACTTCTAGTGATTATTATAGGAAACACAACTATCTTTCTTTATAGAGGTGAGGTTCTTCATTGACAGTTTTACAGTGAGCTACGTATGTACATTAATTCACTGGCACCAAAAGGCTACAGTCCTTCACTTCAAAACTGAAGTAAAAATCAAAAGAGCTTTTCAAAACTACTACAAAAAAACCCCAGAGCAGTCCTGGTCCGTGAAACACAAGCCGGTCACTTTCTGCCTGAGGAGAACGCCATTCCATATGTCATTGTCAAAGCCCAGATGGTGCTGTGATTAGCAGCGTCATTTCACACTTTTGAATTCCCAGCCTCTTTAAGAAACCTTGGCAGTCAAAACTTCCCAGCTCTGCTTCCATTGACGGAGTGGCAGCATGGCTGAAAAGCAGCCGCAACAATAGAAGAGTTTAATAAAAAGATGCAGGGACGGGGCTTGCTGGATGTTCTTTATTGCATCAGTCGGAGTGAAATGTTTTATATTTATTTTAATACAGGCAAAGGAGGGAGTAGAGCTGTTTTTTCACAACTGTATGAATTGAAAGAGAAAATTGTACTTTGAAGGCATTATTCAGATAAACATATAAATAAGACAACTGCATAAACTGATTAAAGAAAACACCAGAATGCCTTTCTTTTAAAAATATTCAAAGATTCTGGGCTTGCTTTCTGTTTTATAAAGGCACACAATTTAACTGTGGCTGTTTTCTGAGAAAGCTTTTCCTAAAATGAAAAAGTTTCAATATTTTTTGACAGACGAGTGTCAGTGACCCCAAAAGGCAACTGCAAAGTTTGTCATGAACTCACCTCTTGCTTCTGATGATGGTGTTTGATTGAGGAGAACTTGCTAAAGGGCATTACGGTAGCATGGGATTCCTTCCAGAATATTTCAGGTAATGCGCAGTGTAGTGACACATTTCAGTACCGATCCATTGATGGGTACCGAGTACAGGAGAGACCAGATCTTTTTACTGAAATGATCTTGCACGGTATCTGACATAACTTATGAACCGTGAATGTTCCTGGCTAACACATGAGCTTGCTACGGCTGAAAACTTTAAGAAGTTGAGCGAGAGAGTTATTTATATAACAAATTTCACTGTTAATGCCTTTCATGACAAACTGAGCTTTAATATTTGCCACAATCTAAAAATATGATAGCTATAATTTCACCTATTTACAGATATATGAGCTATGTGTAGCCATAGCTACTGGGATGTATAATCAAGGACTTAAACAATGACAGCTGACTCTCTTGGACCACTGAAGGTTAATTTTTTCCTCAAAAAATGATCTGATGGGATGCTGGAAAAAATATTGTTGTGTTCAAGTTGTGCTAAAAGGAGTTAGCCTATCATGATGCTAAACGTTGAGAAGTTTAGCACCTAAACGCTAACGCCAGCGTTCACAGTCCACATTATTTGAGAAGGATTTTTTTTTTTTTAAAGTTCCATAAATAATCAGGGCTTCCTGAAGCACTGGGAAACTGAATGAATAGAATTGCACTTTGCACTTACCTAATGGTTAAAGAACTTGAATAACACTTTAATTATAATAAACTATGTTGAATGGTTCATCTCCATGTATTTAATCTTTTTTTGGGGGAAACGTGCATGATATGCATCATCTCTCTTCTGCTTGGAGCTATCACATAAGCATTTCATTAAAATAACTGATTTTGTAGCTGTAGCATAGCAAAGTCTGAAAAACGTCACGGAAAAGGATCTTTTTTTTTGCAAGGCCATAATGATTGACACATTAACAAAATAGATATTGAATTTGAAAATAGGCAGTAAAAGTGAATTAAAAAGTAGACATAATGATTTTGATTGCTCGCTTTTTGTGACAAAAAAAAAACCTGTTGCTTGTATTCCCTTGTCCTTCCACATCGATACAGTTAACCTTAAAAATTAATCTCTAAGGTCTCACCATGCTCCACAACTATAGGAACCATTAAAAAAAAAACACAAGAAAGCAGTGAAGCTCTGTCTAAACACGCAGCTAAGAGCACTGCTGAGATTATTGACAGCTCTTTCCACTTCCACAGGTATTGGTATTGACATGTTTGTTTTGCTTTAATGATTCCATAAAAGGCCTGGATCAATACGGCTTGTGCCTCACACACTTGGAGGGGCATCTTTGACACATCAATGACAGTCCAGAGTTTTTCAGAAGGAGTGTATGCCAACAGCCATGTAGAAAGCTTTCAGGTTAGGAAACACCCTCTCAAAGCCATTTGGATCTGTGCTAATTACAAGGCAATGCTCATGACTGTGGAAGTGTATTATATATCCAGTTAGCTCAATACAAACCCACTCACTTGGTCAATGAAACCTTACAGAGCTAGCTGAATGGATAAGTACTTCTTTACGGACAATAGGTTGCTCGTTCGCAATCAAAGCTCTATTTGGCTCCAGGGAAAGCAACTCGCCAGGTCTATTCTACATGATTGGATTCTACAACAAACTAAGGTAATCATTTATATGACAGTGGGCTGTGCACAAATTCTATTCCTAAATGCTAAGTGCTTAATTAATTTGGTCATTCACTGGATTGTGAGACAAAAACATGTCAGTGTGTTAAGGAAGCCCAGTCCGCTTCAAACCATTGTGAAGCGTTCATAGCTGTGAAGTTGTTGGTGCCTGATATTTTTTCTGAATTTACGCAAACATTGCCTACTGATTCAACTATTGTTTGATTGGTCAATAAAAGAGGTGTAGCAAAAAATCAGTAAAAACTATGACACCTTAACAAAAGATACTTTAGAGTAGATGGCTTGTAGCATGTTAACTAGCAAAAGAGGCCAAATCTTTAGAGGTAGATTTTCTATCACTAGGACTGTATTGCCATTTAGTTCTTCCAACTATCAGTTTATCACATCAACATAAGCTACATTTCCTTTGCAAATGTGCACAAAACTTGGAAGGAAGCACAGCTAGCGATAGTCCTGAAACACTTTGAATTCTATTTATTATTGCTTGTCATCTCATTTTTATAACTTTAACTCTCAGGAACTGAGTAATGATGAGTTCATCCTTTTTTCGTAACACAGCATTCATTCAGGCGTAGACACTCTGCTCAGGACATTGTGGGGACATTGGTCAGTTGTTCCTTGTCCCAAACTCGTCTCAGTTTAGATGGACTCCGGTTGGAGTTCTATGCACTGGGTGCCTCAGCTTCACAATGAACAAAACATCTCATTACGCTCTCTTTGTACATCCAGACAGCTGATAGTGGTACATGTAAAATAAAAAAAATAAAAAATAATAAACGGATGTCTGCACCAGCAGGTGTAAAGATTTAAGGCATTGACTAAAATTAGCTCAGAGATCATGTAGAGAAATCCCAGTCAGCTTTGATTGACTCATTTGGCAGTCATGGTGGCATCTGGATCCCAACAGATAAACCTTGGAGCCTGGTTTCACGAAGAAAACCTTAAACCTTGAAGCCCCTGATTTTCCAGATGCTCCTGATTTGATCCAAATAAAAACATGCTCTCCCTGCTTTTGTTATTCATTTTTCATATGAAAGGTCACCAGTAAATATGGAATAAACCCTTTCTTTAAATAGGTTGATCTATGTAAAGACGCACTGTTGGTCTGGTCAAGAATATTAATAATAAAACAAGGTGTACTTCAGAGAACTGATGATATATTATTGGCAATTTACAAACAAAGATTTTAATGAATTATGATGAGGTTTTATGTGATCAACTAATAGGGAATACTGCAATATTTATATAGTACCTTTCATAGGTAAAATCACCATATTTTATCTGTATTATACAGAGAAAATATGGTGATTTCATCAGGCATAAATTAAACAGAATCAGTGACAGCAGCTAATTTTATTTTTGTTTGTTTCATTCATTTAAAGTATAAAGTGAATGTGTCAAAACTTTTGACTGAAAATAAGTAGGTTGAAGAACACAATTTTATATATCCTACCTACTCTCTCAAAAGTTATTTTACTATAAGCAAGTAAGCATCAATCAACCATCCATATAGATCTTTGTAATGATACAACACTCTTCTGAATCAATATACCTCACTATGCTTTAATTATTGGATCTTATTTTCTTAAACTTAAAAATTTATCTTTGGTTTCTTTGGACAGATTTGTTCCATAAACAGAATAGCAGTATTCAATTTGTCTTGTTCTGACTGTGTTTTCTGTTGTTTTATCTGTTGCTCTCTGTTTTCGTATATATTTTTTTGCAAATGTGCTAGTGATATACTGTTATGTATTTTAAATAACTTTCAGATTATAATAGTGAATATAAATCTGACGTATTGTGTGACCTGTTGTTTCCATTAAAAGCCTTGTTGCGGCATTCTGGACCAACTGGAGACGACTGACAGCAGATCTAGTAAGTTGAGTAAAAAGTTTCATATTAGTTTCATACATTATGTTAATGAAAAGTGTTTGTTAGATGGAACTTGATGCCTCTTCCTCAAATTCATTTAATGTTTTTCTCTTTGTAGAAACTGACTTTCTTCTCTTCCCTTCTGAAAAGTGTCTTGTCTGTCTAATGTAGCTTACTGTTCCCAGAAAAAAAGTACAGTTTGTCTAAAATGTAGACAACCTGCTATGTTGGAGTGAGTCTTGAGGTATTGGAGCACACCAGCCCCTGATCGGAAGAGAACACGTCTTCCTGAATTTCTTTCCTAAGTAATTAGGAAAGAATTACTTTCTTTTCCAATTTCTTTCAGGAGGCAGAATTGCCTCCTGCTTGAGTATCAAGGACTGCTGATTAGAGGAGTTTCTTTTAGAACCAAATCTGGTGTGAAAAGACTCAGAATAGAACAGAGTGAAGCTGGTTGTGTTTCTGGTACAGCTCCCATCTTATCACTAGTGTGGATGGATTTTATCTCAATGTGGAGGTGGATGACTTACGGGCAAAACATATCGGTGTGTATACTGTTCTCTGAAAATGGTGTTTGTTTTAATTTCAAAGATACCACACGCTGGAAGCATCTGGACCCACAGCACAGACGTCCCAGTGTTTTCAGCTTAAAGCAGCTGACACTCTCTGTTTTCTTGCCATATTTGTTGGCTTATCTTTAAGAGGTTGTATATAGTTATCTAAATGTGTGGAAATGAAGCATATTTAGTGAAACATCAAGACCTCTCTGTGATGCATAAGTACCATTCACATTACATCCATGTCTTCCATATTGTATGTCCATTGGGTGTCACCCAGTTTGTTTGTCTTGATTTTGTTGTTTGATTTCTTTCTTTTTTTTTTTTTTCATTTTGTGGTGTTTGGCTTTGATCCAACCGAGAATGTTGGAGTTTGAAAGTTCAACACTATCCAGTCTCTGTGCCTCTAAAAGGTGGAGGTTAGACATCTAGACATCTGTGCAGACCTAGAAGAGACTCTTACATTGCTACACTAAAGGCATTGGGTTTTTGACACAGATTTATCTGAGCCAGCTCAACATTGCTGAAAATCACATTAGAATGCTCACATACATGATCAAATTGAATTTTTAGAGTTATTAAATATTAGCCACTTAGGAATATGCTTGTAATTCTGTTTTTAATTACAAAATTTTATCTCCTCCAGAAATCTGGGGTCAGATCTTCTTCAATCCTTAGGCAGAGAGAAGATCTGACCTCATCTCAGAGCATGTGACATCATCAAAAACCTCCACTCAAATCCACATCGACGAGCCCACCTCGACTGGAGATGGAGAAGTTAAAACTTCATGAGCTAGGGCTGCTCCAAAACCAGGTGGAATGTCAAATGATATCTATAAACAGCTCCCGTGAATGCTGCAGAAGCTCTGAATAATTATCAGGGTAAAGAAGCAGCGGTGCAGTGCAGAGGACAATATGAATCACATCACACAATACCATCTCTTGTAGGAGGAACAATGTTTTCCAAGATCATGACCAATGAACTCACGGAGTGTCTCATAAACCGTTGCACTGGTCAGCCTTTGCGGAACACCATGTACCTGAGAATGTATGTGAGCCTATTAGGAACTGCAACCATAGTTTCATTTTGAGATTAACTTATGGTACATTGTCTCCTGTAGAAAGGCCTTGTCAGTAGTTGTAACATTTGAGTTATACTGATAACTATAGAAATAAACATGCTTGTTGAGACAATTGTGGTGAAATTTTGAGTGCCCTGCACTAGATCTGGCTTTCACCAGGTTGGATTTAGGCCTTCATGAATAATGTAACGGCCATGTCTACATATGTGACAGAATTATGAAGACTGGATTTGGAAAGCTCTTCATCTGGGCAAGGAAATACTTCAATCCTGATGAACAAACAACAAGTTGGCCCTTCTGGGAAAGTAACAATCTTGTCTTGCTTTCCAATTAGGTCAGGCCTGTGCAAGATCCAATTGCCAAGGCCAGAGAAGTCTCAACATTCTTCGTAGAAGGTTTTGAGAGAAGCAGCAGACTCTTCCTTCATAGGTACCTTGGCCTGCCTAATATTCTTAGCTGTGTTGCAATTTATAAGCAGACCAATAAGTTCCATTTTCCAAACAAAGTTGTGACAGTCTGGGAGTTGCTACTTCAGAGAGATTCTGTGTTTCCTCTCATTAGAGTTGTGAAGACATGAGGAGTGGCAGGCTCAGGAGAAAGCTGCACATGCAAAAGAGAGGATGAGGCATAATGTCTTAGTTTTTCTGTACCAGTCGGACAAGCTGGGATGGAAACTCACACAAGATTATTACTTTAGAAAGCACAGAGGAGAGTAGGTAGCTGATCAGGTGTATTCCAGTAAGAGACAAAGGAGTAGAGATGGAGTGATAAAGCTACCAAGCATCAACAAAAAGCACTGGACAAACTGGAGTCAGGCATTGGCACAGGAAGTGGAACAACAAGCCAAACGTTGATATCTAATCCAGACTGTTTGCAGTGACCCGCCAACCACATCCCACCGACACACCTGGGGTCTTCGAGAAAATATCAGTCAATATCAAGAAGCTTTGGAGAGGCAGAAGGGCAAATACAGAAATGATTATGACTTCTACAAAAGGATCTAGCAGGCCAAACACCAGCTCCCTGCTAGATACAGCATTACCTTTTGTCCAGGCAGGTGATATGACCTAGCTAAAGGTCTAGTTCAGATTCTACAATTCAACTACAGGTGGATAGAAATTGCTTTTTTTGTAAGCTTTTCTCTTTTCTTTACCATTGATTTTTCCTTTTTAAAAAAAAAAAAAAATCAAAACAAAGTTTGTCAGGAGGTGAATAATTTATGGATTTCCATAAAGTTTTCTTTTAAGTGTTGTCGTGAGAACTGG
>NW_015114704.1:92898-94006 GCF_001443285.1 Poecilia latipinna | reverse complement strand
TAAGACCCGGGTTTCAGGGATTTTCCGGACCTGTTAGAGAACTGGTCAGTAGTCAGTCGAGCCATTGGTGAGATTAGGGCAGGGCTGGCTATTGTGTAATAACAAACAGTGTATTAGCTGAGGCAACCCTTGTGATTAAACTTTAACAGAAAGTTTGAACTTATAGATTTTTACATTGTTTTGACAGATCATCTAGGATTTTCTTTTTTGACAGCAATGTCGGGGAGTGGGGGAAGTCCAAAATTATTGGAATCCATTAAACTGAGCCTTGTTGTCTTTGGATGTAGTGAGTAAGCCTAAATAATAAACATTATAGGAAGCGATTTTTGTTCTTTCAGGAGAAAGACAGGTTATGCCCTTAGGTGACCACCTACCAACATGGAAAAGGAATACTTCTGCTACCTCCATCCTTTACTCTGCCTTCAGATTACTAATTGAATTAATGCCCTTTCTTAAACATCCTGTATCAGATCTGACTGATAGTTGATTTAGTGACATTGATGTTATTTTTTTCAGCTAAATTGCCCCTATCTCTTTAGGGGCAATAAAGATGAGTACACAGGTTTCTCATAGGAATATTTGTTTAAAGTTATGTGTCCAGATGCTTTTACTAAAACATTGATGCCTGATTAATAATTGAACATCCTTAAAAACATCTTGTATTCTTCTATCTTTACATTTTTTCATATTGTGGATCTCTTAGCTAAACTTGCCATGCGTGGTAATCAACTTCATCAAACGGGTGAGGACGAGTGTAGGTCCAATTCTGCTGGCTTCGAATGTGAGCGCATTGAAAGCAGCTTGAGGCGCCGCTCTGAGATAATAAAAAAGGTTTAAAGTGGTGCCAGAGCAGACAAGTGCTCCAGGGGCCAATTTCGGAATGCACCTGATGTTCAACTCTGCGCCTGAGGCTTTTCTTAAATCAAAGACGGGCTTTAATGAGGAAATTACATCAACCTGCGACACTCTCAAATGTGGATCTAGTCCATGGATGCTGCCCGCATTTTGCAATAGAATGTAAGCCCTCACATGCTCCTCTTGATTTCCCGGGCATTTTTTGTTTGGAAGTTCTTTATATTTTTATGCAGGCACATAAGAACACAGACAT
>NW_015114704.1:81666-89807 GCF_001443285.1 Poecilia latipinna | reverse complement strand
GAATGTAAGCCCTCACATGCTCCTCTTGATTTCCCGGGCATTTTTTGTTTGGAAGTTCTTTATATTTTTATGCAGGCACATAAGAACACAGACATACAGATGTTGCCTGAGCTATGAGGAAAGGTTTCAGTGATTTTTTAAGTCATATGCAGATGATCTGTGTTTGTTTTAGAATTTTAAATGACTAAAAAAACATATGCTAACTTTGTTACCTACAGACAAACTTAACTGTCAAACCAGCATATGCATTCTGGTCTGTATGAACACAGGTTGTCTTTTCTCCTTAGTCTACCTAGTTCTATTGTTTAAAGCTCAAAATCATTTCAGTTTCAGTCCTTTCCATCTGCATCTTTTTTTTTTAAACACTTGAATCTTGAAACAAAACATCATTAAGCTTTACAAGATAGTCCATGCTGTTGTAGTTGCTGAGGTCATGTTTACCTTTACGATTCAAAAAGTGTTTCCATAGCAGTTTCACAAAATAAAATAGTTTTGATCCGGCCGAAAAATCTCCTCATTCTATCGCAAAAGCTTTTTATTGAAAAATGTGACTTTTTCTTTTTTCAAAATTGCAGAGTTCCATTTATAGGATTTTTTTTCATAATTCTAATTTCCACTATTAGGTGGTCAATGTAGTTAATGTCATCCACTGTCCGTCTCTTTAAGATGAACCATTAGCTATCAGGAAACCGGACAAACTACCATAAAAATATCAGGGTTAAGAACTGCCACTGATCACAGATCCATTTTCACTACAGAATTGGATCTTCCGCTGCTGTTCATGTTGATCCACTGGGCTGCAAAAACATTAATCCAGGACTAGAAGTTGTGTACTTGTTCACAACCTGTTTTTCCCCACTTAGTTAAAATTAACAGACTTTTTTCATCCTGACTATGGGCATCCACAGTGCATACAATAACAACTAAATTAATCCCAGATATTAAGAAAGTTTTAGAAAAACATACAGGAAAGATTGCCATTTTGTTGTTGATGATGCTGTATGTATAAAACAGCAAAGTTGTGATAAGCTTATGCTTCCACCTACACTTTGTGTTCTTGTCATTGAAAGGAATTTATATAGTTTATCTATTTATGCACTAGTTTTGTCTTGTTTTTTTATTTTAATTTTGCTTCTTTCGCTTTGTTGTTTTTGGCATTGTGTGTGTGTGTGTGTGTGTGTGCGTGTGTGTGTGTGTGTGTGTGTGTGTGTGTTTTACCAGTATATGAACAGGTTAAAAATTATGGCTAAATAAATGCTCATTTGCGAATTTGAAAAAACAATAATGAAGGCTGTTTTTATCTTCACTATCAGGTCACAATGCCTTGGTTCCTGTCAACACATTTTATTTTTTCTACAGAAAAGTTACAGATAGTTGTCAAACCTTTAGAAACTATTGTACACCAAAAAAATAAAAATAAAAATGAAGATGACTTATTAAAATGTATAAAAAGTGTTTAGTCATCATCTGTATGCAAATGTATATGTAAGGCTTGTTTTTGTTTTATTACACTTCAGCAGAACCACAGGCTGATTCCCTCCATGATACGCCGCATTAATCCAGCAACTCATGTGAAAGGAGCCCAGACAGAGTACTGACAGGAGACAAATGAACATCCTTTTAAGAAGCCTGACATTCATGTTTAAAATAAAATTGAGGTTTCTTCCAATTATCTGATGACATATCGTAATTTTCTGAGACAGTTTTCACAAAAACCTAAGTGCAGAACTCAATTTGAAAAAAAAAAAAAAAAAAAAAAAAAACTAATAAAGAAACTCATTAAACTGCAAAGCTATATGTTGAATGACCAGTGGTGTAAGTTTATGTGTGAATAATAACCTTACTGCCTCGGTCTTCAGTCTACCTCAGTCAGCTCAGGTTTCTGAAATAAACCTAACTTCCTCTTCCCTCGCTGCAGTGTCTACTTGGATCCTCATCTTCAAACACAAACCAGCACTAATCGAATGTTTTTCTGCTACGTTTTGCCAAATTAACATTTTAGAGCCTCAAGGCTCCACGGAATGGAAGACACATCCAGCTTGGGTAAAGACATTTGTAAATTGTTTAACTTGTTTTTAAGTTCTTTGCTCAAACATGCCCCATAATTTCCCTTTTTAACAACAAAAAATATCTAGTCTTACTTCAACAGAAATGGAAAAGTTTGTTATATATATATATATATATATATATATATATATATATATATATATGATAGAGCAATAATATAACTTTTTTGTCAGGCCTTACACTGAACTGTGATTTAGGTATTCCACTGAGTGTAAAAATAATGGTGCGTTAAGGGAGTGTAGGAATCAATGCAGTGCAGTCCCCCCGTGTAGTCGAGGCATTGACTATTTAAATATCCAGATAATTTCCCAGCATTTAGCTCTGCTGCTAATTATTCCCAGCGCTCACCCTTGTTACAGCAAAGACCAAGCTTCCTGTTGTGTTTAAATACTGCACACAGAAAACGTTTGGAGTCTAATGACAGAAGCAGGACTCATCAGAGTAAAAGAGTTTTACAAAAAGGACTTTTGTTTGATAAGAATAAATTAGCAGGTGAAATGAGTGCAGTAGAGCTTCAGAATGATCCCATGCAATGTGAAATCTCAGCCTACTGATAAATGGAACCTTTTAGCGTCGTGGCATGATACAAATACATACTTCAGTGGATTTTATTAAAACTGGAGCAACACACGTAATTACTGAAGAGAAGGAAAATGAAATGGTTTTCAAAGATCTTCAGAGGAAGAAAAGTGAATGTAGGTCTATAAAAGCTGCCAAAGGCTGTGAATACTTACGTAAATGGAAATACTTTTTGTTTTTTCTATTTTTAATGAATTTGAAAAAGTCTCCAAAACCTTTATTTTCCACATTGGCATAATGAGGTTTTAATGTGTAAAATTGTGGAAAGAGCTTAACTTAATACAGTTTGGAGTGAGGCACATGGCAAAATATGTAAAAAGTGAAGTATGTGAAAACTTTCTGATTGCATTTTGTTTAAATGTATGTTTTAACTTTAAAACATGTAAAGAATAAAACTTTAACAGCTGCATAGATCCAGCACTTTTTGGGGTAAACGTAGAAAGTCTTAATCTGGTCAGACGAAATGATCTCACAGGAAACACGAACATCATGCTGGTAGCATAGTTTTTAAATCGTGCTCGTATTAAATGAGTGGTTTGTCTGCTCTTCAAAGTTGGCTCTGTAACGTCCAATTAAAAGTCACCCTGTTACGATTTAAAAGGAGTCAAAACTCCACTCCTTTAATCTGATTAATGTTGCTTCCGTCTGATAATTGATGTAATCCATTTCTGGTACGTGAGCGTGCTTTCTGCCTGGAATCATCTGAACGGTTTGCTCAGATTATGAGATCCTCAGGGACTCTTGCAGTGGGACTTCATGTTATTATCTCAAGTCAACTTGACACAAACCCCTTTTGAGTGGAATTGGAAGGAAAAAAAAAACCATCCACCTTTGAGGCTCATTTGCATCAGGATATTCCCCTCTGGTGGATGCTAACAGATTTCCATGGCAACCCTCTGCATGTTTAATGTGGACTAAATCTGTGTTTCCTATTGGACTTAATCAAACTCTAATTAACAGTCTCCTCGATGGACTCCTGATTAACACTCAAATTGTGTGTTTGCTCTCTCTTCTCTTCAGCTGCTTTTCAGCTAATGTATATTGTTAAGAATTTGAATAAATTAAGGACAAGAATATGCCTTTACTATAAAACTTTGCACACAGGAGTAACAAATTTGCTCTTGCAATTCTCCAAAGACTTCTTTGCTTTCTGTTTTGTCGTTTCCATCTTTTGTCTTTTTCTCTCTCAGGTTAATTCATGTGTTGTTTGTGCTCTGAGTTTTCTGATGTTTTGTGATCTGCTTTTCTAGTGATAGTATGCATCTGTCTTGAATAAATGCTGATTATTGTGACGCTGTTGTCTCTGTGTGATCTCAGTCTTTGCGCACAGCATTTTCTGAATCCGGGCATAAGAGAGGATATAACGAGTCAAAACATTTTAAAAAAGGTTAATAAGTTTTAGAATTTTTCCTCTCTTAATAATATATACAACATTTTGAATTCCGCTACATAATCAGGTGAGCTGTTTCGTTATCCTATTTGTTGCGGCGTCCAAGGTCTTCTAAACAGACTCACTGAAGTAAAAAGTATCCTAACAAAAACTGAGAGGGAGAAGAATAACTCTGAACTATAACTAGTCACGTAACCGTGGCATCAAGTCACCATTGTAAAGCACAACAGTTTTGTTTTGATGTGGTGTCTTAAGGGGCAGTTTAAGTGTTTTCCAGGCACATCGTCCCATTTATAGAATAAAGTACCGTATTTTCTGGACTATAAGCCGCTACTTTTTTCCTAACCTTTGAACCATGCAGTTTATAGTTCGGTGCGGCTTATATGTGGATTTTTCTTCCACCACCAGAGGGCTCTTTAGCAGGAAGTGAATCATTGGAAGTCAAAATTGGAAATAAAAGAAGAAAGCACCCATTAAAACAAAATTAGGTTTTAATAGGGAATTGAAATTTGAGAATGTTGTTGAGCAGTTAAATAGCATTGAGGGGAAAAAAAGAAGATTTTTCGTTTTATTAAATAATGCTGGGATCATTATGAGAATTTGAGGTATAGATATTCAGTTGAGTTAAATCTAAACTTGGCAAATTTTTTTTTATTTTTCAACCGTAATAAATGTGATATTCGATTGACCTGTTATGACTCAAATTTTGGGTGTCCGCCCCCCTCTGTTGCGTGCTGCATCGTTGTGGAAAACCTAGAACGGAAGTAGTATCTGCAGCTTATAGCCCGGTGCGTCTTAAAGTCTGAAAAATACGGTAACTATGCTACCTTCCATTGTTATAAGAGAATGCTTTAACACCTCTGGAAAAAATTAAGAGACCACATGAAATGATCGGTTTCTCTGATTTTACTTTTAATATATATATATATATGTTTGAGTAAAATGAACATTGTTCTTTTATTCTATGAATTGCTGACAACATGTCTCCGAAACTCCAAGCAAAAATGTTGTATTTATTTGTAGAAAATGAGAAATGGTGAAATTAACAAAAAAGATGCAGTGGTTTCAGACCTCAAATAACGCAAAGAAAATAAGTTCATATTCATTCAGACACAACAATACAAATGTTTTAACTCAGGAAGAGTTCAGAAATCAATATTTAGTGGAATAAGCAGTAGCCTTTCAATACGGTTCAGTGCAGTGGTCTCTTCTTTTTTCCCAGAGCTGTATGTCTAAAAAAGCAGCTAACTCACTGAAGTCTTTCTTTGAACTCTCTTTCCATCTTGGTAGAAGATGGGAATGTGTCAAAGCCACAGATTTCCCAGGATACATCAGGACTGAGATTAGGACCGGACCAGCAGCTATAGCCTGTTTTCATAGGATTTACTGTTTTACTGTTACTAAGGAATAAGCAATAGCTTGGCCTTGACCTTTCAATGGACTAGAGAAGAGAAAGAAGGTTTTTGCTCTCTATGTTGCAATCTATGTTTTAATGGTGTGCTTGCATAGCATAATGCGACATCAAATGAATGCATTGTTATTTTATATTGAATAATGCTTCCACTGAGGATTGGTGTGGTTTGGTATTGCTATTTTGTTTGTTTCTATTGCGAAAGCGGCCAATTCAACTGACCGTACCAAGAAATGTGAAGGTGTCGAAGGTGTCCTATGGGACCTTGTTGGTACCATGGACCAACAAGGTAACATAGATCTTATTGGTCCATAGGGTGGAGTTACTGGCTTCACATGACAAAGTCCTTTGATTGGAGTACAGAAAAATGTCACTGCTCTCAACAAGCACGAGAAATAATAGACTATAGGGTTGGCATTTGGCTCCAGTGACAGTCACACCTGCGGTGGAAATGCTCTCCTAAATATGTCGGACCATAACGAACCGTACCATACCGCTCAGAGGAACCAAGGCAGAACTGATAGGGCATCTGATGATCAAACGACTCCAAATAGAGACGCTTCCTGCCTTACAGTTTGGGATTTAATGAAAGCTCAACCTTTGGCACAGATGATTTCTCACACAACGAAAATAAAAGGAGAAATTAAACTTACATTGGAACTAGTCGACAAAACAGACATCCACTTCTTACTCGGTTTGTTTTAGCTTTTCATTGATCCGAGATACTACTTTGTTGTGTTGTAGTACTCAAGATTGGTCTTGGTCTCGAGACCATTTTTCGATGGTCTCAGTTGTCTCGGACGCTGAGGACTCAGGATTTTATTTCAAGACCAGACAAGACCGCAGCTGTGGAAATATCACTAAACCTACAGCATACTGTCCAGTTTATTTGTTAACATGTTTGTTTTAACTGGATGCAAAACACCGATTAAAATCCAAGCAATAACGTGACTTAATAATTACGTGTTTCTGTTATTCCCCCTCCACACTTTTCACTCGCACGTGGCGAATGAAAAGTGTGCTCTGAGACATGCGCAGTGGTTTTCTCTCAGTTGCAGAACATGTCTGTCTAATCGTCAGTAATAGAAAAGCGCTGCATAAATCATAAGAAATCCAATGGCGACAGCTAACTTCAGTAGCACTTCGCTTTCACAGATGGTGGGGACGTCTAACTTTTTTTGTCATTTGTCATTTCAAAGAAAGGTAAGCTCCGTTGACGTGATGCTAGCAAAGCTAGCTGCACAGATACAGACATAAGTATTTGTGATGAAAAAAAGTTGTCACTCACTGCGCTGGATTATTGTTCGGAGGTGTTGACTAATGTGCCGCAAATATGGGACAACACTGTGTCCAAAAGTCTGCAAAATAGTGATGTGACGTTCATGAACTATCCGATTCTTCTGAACGGTCTCTTTACTAAGTAGACAGGACTGGAGCCTCACTGAGAGCCATTCTTTGTTCTTCTAATGCTCTGAGTACACTGCAGCAGCTATTATTTTATTTAATTTTATACATTGATATTTATTTAATTAGCAAATGATTAAAATACAAGAATGAAAGAGCACGCAGAGCATGCGCATTGCTCTATGATTGTTTTGTTCAAAGTGGCAGCTGTAATGTGTGCCCTGGAGTCAGACTGCCTGGCTTCATATAGAGGAGAGAGAGTGAGAACAGTCACGGTGAGCGCCTTGTGCTTGGTTAATTCTTGCTCGTTGCTCCTTGGTCAGTGTTCATAGTTGAGCGTTATTTACCGTCAGGGCATTGCCTCAATTGCTATGTTTTATGGTGCAGACATATGTAGGGGTGGTTTCTGACATGAGCAATATGGGCAAACACCCAAGGCGTTATCTTTTTAGGGATGGCATGAGACCACCGCAGATTGTAGCACAGAGATGGAAGCAAAGCAGAACAAATAGTTTGTTCAAAGCAGGACAAAGAGTTTGTTCTGCTTTTAATAGAGCTGAAATAAATTTAACAAATAAGTATTTAATATCTAGGTGTTTTATGGGAATGTGGATCTTTCAGATCAATTTGAGAAGCAATTTTGATCATATTTCACATTTTATCATGTCATGTAGAGCGGGGCGCTGGTCTTGGTCTTGACTTGGTCTCGATACACTCTGGTCTTGGTCTTGTCTTGGTCTCGGGTTAGGTGGTCTTGACTACAACACTGCTTTGTACTATTGAAAAAATATGTACTCTACAGCCACTTAGCTAATTTTATCCTCTTAAGGTATTTGAAAAGAGGAATGATACTCTTCCGTCTCAGACTGAGTCTTTTTCTAAGACAGGTACCCTTGAAGGAAGTACTGTGACTTTTGTAATTTTCCAAAGACTCGAGTAAAATGATTACGTCATTTCTAGGTTTCTGTAAAACTCAGTCACATACTGAGGAGATAATTGAGCCTTTTGAAAGAGCAAAAAATTGTAAGAATATTTAGACTTTATATTTTGTTTTGTGTGAATCAGGGACAGCCATCATAGATGCCATGCCTCTTGCTAATTGGAGAAAGCTTAGCTGCCCTCATCAGTGTCGAGTTGCAGTTACAGTGGTGGTGAGGGAGACGCGGCAGACCCAGGTATGGTGAATGATGAAGATTTAATCAAGGAAATCAGCACAATCAGTCCATGAAAACAGGCAGCACAGTAGAACGGAAGGCTAATCTTCAACACTGGTAGCGTCATCAACTCTCG
>NW_015114704.1:74882-78285 GCF_001443285.1 Poecilia latipinna | reverse complement strand
TCAAATCACAACAATCAGTGTCTTAATAAATATTTATTAAAAACTAAAAACCAGGTTTAATTGTAATTTTAAATATAATGTTGACTAGAATCACAAGAACAAGTCATTGTCATTTAGACGGATTACCATCAGAAGCACTGGCTGAACATAAGGAACAGCTGTGGACGTTTCAGAAAAGAGAAAAGGGGAGAGAATAAAACAGCTCAGAAGAAAAAAAAATGTTATCTGTGAGACTCAGAATCACAGCACACAGATAAAAGGTGAATTTATCGAACCATTACATTGCCCGGCAACCAGCAAGCCAGGCTTTTAACTAACAAACAAAACATACACACATTACTCCTGTTTTAATCCTTTTGCATTGGCCACTGGTCTGTTTCAGAAATCTTAGTCCTCCCATTCAGCGCTCTGTGTTGTTAAGCTGCAGCCTAAATTGCTGACCTATTCGACCCTTCTAAATGTCTGAGATCGTCTAGTTAAAGGCTGTAGATGAGTCCACATACACATTTGAAGGCAGGAGGGGATAAATCTTTTACAACCCCTAGGTTGTGGAATATGTTGCCTTCGTCTTTATCCTATTTTGAGTCTGTTGATTTTTTTTTAGCAAGCAGCTGAAAACTCAAGTAGTGAGACTGGCTTGTAACTCAATTTGGCTTTGTTTGTCTTTGCCCTTAAGCCAATACATTTTAACCTTTGTGTTTTTATTTTTACATCTCTACTTTTAGTGAAGCACTTTGTGGTTTTTGCCGTATACATAAAATGTCTTTTCTTACTAGTGTCACCTGAGGCTGTGTAACTAAAGAGCACCCCCTGTAGGTATGGCAAAACAAAATGGCGACTATAACGTTCTTTAGATATGTCAGGCAGTAAGAGACCATCGTATCTCTTGCTGCCTAATAGTAATCCATTTGAATTCAACTCCCTTCAACGTTCTCAAAAAAACTCAGCAGAACAAACAAGTAAAATATAAAGTGTCACTGACGGAAGGCAGGGGTGCCGCCAGGAATCTTGGACCCCATGACAAAAAATTTGATTGGGCCCCCCACCCTGCGCAACTACTGTTACAATTTCTTGAGTCTATCTGACCCATCAAAATCATCATAATTCAGAACTGAGAAGAGGGTTTTAGTGTTGTTAATCAACTTCGTTCAGTCACTGCTTAATGTGCTAATGGTGGAGAAACAACTTATTGTTACAGGAAAATCGTTAATCTATCAGCAACAAATATATTGTTTTTGTTGTGTAATTGTAAAAAAGAGCAAAGACAGAGAAATTCTAATAGTTTCCCTGGAATGATGCTAACTAGGTTGTCATTGGATACATTGTTGCTCACCTTTTTCAATGGGATGGGGTTAAGGGGTTTATGTTGGTATCGGGGATACAACTGCTGACTGACTCACTTGTTGTCAAGTGTGGTAAAAGTTACAGGGACAAGTTAAATATTTGAATATATTGGTATTTCTTTTCCTTAATTCATTAAATGCTATGGCAGCGACAGTAGTCTGTAGCTAAGCTAACTATGCTAATGTCAACTGATGCACGAGAAGACGGCAATAGATGAGGACCCGACAAGGAACAAAGGATACAGGTAGGTTTAAATACACAGGGAGGGTAATCAAGGAACAAGACACACCTGGGAAACAATCAAGGGGGAAGAGACAGGACACCACAGAGAATTACAAGGAACAGAACCAAAAATAAACACGAAGAAAACTCAAATCCTCACAGCTAAATGGTTGATAATCTCAAAGTCTACTCACTTCTCTTGGAGAAAAACTGTGTTATAAATAGACACTCTTGTCTTTTTCTCTCTCTTATCTCTATTTCTTTTTAAAACTTGACATTATTTTTCTAGGCAGCATAGTAACTGCCACAGTCATTCTTGTCTTATACTGACACCTGGTGAAAACAGCTTAGCGTCAAGCACGCCAAGCCTGAATGAACCATTTAACGCAGATACAGGGGAGATCAGGGCAAATATGGATGTGTGTTTTTTGGTCTGGTAGGGGTAACATTTAATTTTTACTGCTAAAAACAATTTTAAAAAACATAATAACAGTAATTGACAGGGCCCCGTTTTTTTTTTTTATTTCTGTAAAAAAATATCTATTTATTTATTTATTTTGTGGGGGGGAGCCCCTTTGGTCAAGGGCCCTTAGGATTGTCATCAAGGGCAAGCTAAGGTAAAACTGTTTGGACTGGCTGCAGTCGAGACAGTAGGCTGCGCCCCTGACAGAAGATAAAGAAAAAAGCACAACCTCTCCATACATTTGTGTTCCAGTTCCAGTGGTCTTCCATTACAATTGAGTAACAGCTCTAGTGGCTTTGGAGGGGTCGTCATTTAGCTGGGAGGCCCCAGAGTTTGAACAGTAGTGTGACGTGATCTGTACGCAAGAGCAACACAGTCCTTACATACAGTCGGACACTGTTGTGAGATTTTACAACACATTTTACAAATGGCGGGTCATTGTGAGAGAGTTGTTTATGTGTTCTTGTGTAAGACAGATGTTCTTGTCATGCAATCAGTCTGCATGACTTGGAACCTCAGAGACGTTTGTTTTAAAATGGGGGCTGGTGCTACAGAACCTCATGGAAAACCCTTAGAATCACTTGGAGCCAAGTTGAGTGGGCGCTAGTGGAAAAGAGCAGTATGCTAGCAGTTAGGCTTTATCCTGCTGTGAAGTCATTTTCCAAACTGCTTCAAAATGCAATCAAACAATGTACTTCTGTCTGAACTCAAAGTTCAGAAAAACCTTTTTGATTGGTTTCTTTTTGTTTCTATTTGCTTTGTGGCGAAAATACTAGTAGAAAACCTTCAGCAAATTTCAGCAAGACATATTTTTACTTTTGTACAACACGCAACACCAGACCATGTGTTGCATCTGGAACATTTTGGATTTAATATCAGGGCCAGTCTCAGCTCTAGAGAATTCTCACTGTCTTTGAAGAAGGTGTGGATGTTACTTCTGAAGTTCTGCAGTCAGTGATTTATTTACAGCTCTGGCTACTTCAAAAGCAAACACAACATTTATAACACACTGCTGTTAAATCTTTCATTATATGTACTCAGTTTGCTAAGTTACCCAGGGAATGTGGAGTAGAAGATGTGAAGGTAGTTGCAGAAGTCCATCATTGCTGATGATTTTTGCTGATGAGCAAAAACACAGGCAATATTGCAATCTGAAGCCCTGGCTAAAATCTCACAGGTTTATCATTTGATGTTGTTGGTGGTACACAAATCAAACGAAGCAATTCTTTGACTAAATTTTATGTCCTCACTCCTTCCTTCACGCCACGCATTTCTTTCTATGAACCTCATAAATCTGCATGCTTGTCGTGCTCTGCCCGCAAAGTTACAAGTCTTTTTAATCCATCTGCAGAGAAGTCACGTTGCAAAACCCTT
>NW_015114704.1:68397-71547 GCF_001443285.1 Poecilia latipinna | reverse complement strand
AAATGTCGGACTGCTGGCTGACTGTCACTGGGGGGGGCGCATGTGTGCCAGACAGCGCTTTCACCCTGTCTGCCTTTAAATAGAGAACAAACACAGGGAACCAATGATTTAACATTTACCAGAGTCAACCCAACCTCCTTGTGTCTGAGCTCGCCTAAAGTCATGTTTGCTCAGATCCATGCGGGGCGGGGGAGGTGGACCTTGGAGAAGGAATTAATTAAAAGTATTTCATTAGCTTCCGACCTGGAGGTTCTGTTCCATGCGATCCCTCCGAGCACCGCACTTTAACTGCGCCCTACAAGGTAGACCATGTGACCACCATAAAGGAGAAATTGCTCACTTTTGATTTCCATTTGCTCCTTGTTAGGATTTACTTGAAATCAATGTTCCAGCAGCACCCATTTCATTTAGATGGTATTGGAAACCAATGTCAGACGAATATTTCTAATTAATCTCATAACCTGAAGTTTATTTCCAGACTGAGAAAAGTTAAAAAACTGACTTGCTGTTCAGTGTTCGACTATAAATTATGCAGAGGAAGAAGATGCAAATAAAGCTGGTGATTCAGACAGCGTATGATGATTTGTATTGGCTGTATCATCAGTTTGTAATGCAGCATTGGAAAATACTCATTAGATGATCACAGTGTTTCACAGGAAGCAGAAAAACAGTGTTACTGTGCAGGCTGTGATGTCCAATACTAACTATTGATAGCAGGATCTCTGATTGGTTTCCAGGAAGTTTAAAGTGCCTGAAGGATACATGCACTAACCAGCCTTTTCATTAGGTAAACTGCATGCCTGTTAACTTCAATAGTGAAACAACGAATCATAAGGCACCCACTCAGTTCTTTTGTGTTATTTAGACACAGTGATCACTTGCTGTTTAAACCAAGTGTCAGAAAAAGAAGTCATGGGGATTGATCGATTTTGAACGTGGCATGGTCGTTGGTTCTAGACAAGCTCTGAATATTTCAGAAACTTTTATTATATTGGGATTTTTACGCACAACCATCTCCCTACTTTACAGATTGTGGTATGAAAAGCAGACAGCATCCATTATGCAGCAGCTGTGTGGCAAGAAGTCAGAGGGGAATGATTCGACTGGTTTAATTCAGATAAAAAATACTTTATTTATCCTAAAGGTAAATGAAATGTGGCCATAGCTCATGTCAACCAAATATCTTCAAAGAGTCTCGGTTGGTGGCAGATAGGATTTGACAACGAATCTGAAGAAGCCTCCGACAGGAAGTTGTGCTCAGTGTCCGCTTTGGTGTCCTTTCCTTCAGTGGTTCTTGATGCAGCGCCCCCACAGGCAAGGAGGGGAACAGGTTGGTTGGTTGGACTCCAACCAGATGAAATTGGAATAGATGTTTAAACTTTGGTTCCCAATCGAACCGAGTCTACCAGGAATATGAGGGTAATGGTCACACATGCTCAGAGTTGGTAGTGAAAGGATGAAACATCCAAGGAAGTCACATAACTCTTTGAACAAATACTTTGAAGAACATTTTAACCATCCAGTGAGTATGTGAGCAGAAACAGAGCTTCTATTCAAATCCCCAGCCCTTGTTGACACATATGTGACTACTTCCAAGTGTTTTGTAAAAAAATAAAAATAAAATAAATAAATAAAAGAAGCTTGCTGTGAAAAAGGCCAACAGTCCAAACAATTTATTTCCCATCAAAACTGCAAAGCACAGACTGCAGGACGTAGCTGGTTATCTGACTGAGAAACCAGCTGACCTGGTTTAAATTTAAGCATCAGAATTACTGAAGGTTGACCCAGGAGAGTCACATTAGAATGCTGCCCCTACATGCTCATCTGCTGTAAACCAGGGTGGTTATCAGCCTGATACCCAGGAAGTATGTCATATCTGTGTGGACAGATCTTTCTTCTATTTGACACCTCTGGTTTGTTTTCTTTATCTTCCCTGAATCCAAAGTTTGTCGTAAAATGTGATTATCCTTACTGATAAGTACATTTCCCAGGAACACAGCTGCTTTCTGGTAATTTCTCTTCACTCTGTGCATATGGAAGTGTTGTGATGTTGTCATTTTACAGAATGCTTCAGTGGTCATGATCATTTCTGATTCTGTTCCATCTACAGTCTTCCTCAGCAAAAGGGTTCACCTAATCAGATTTCAACACCATCACCCAGTTATATTAGCATTAGCTATCAGGACCGACGTAAAATCTCTTTAACTGAGATTTTACACCTTCATAATAAATCTATTTTAGAATAAAGGCTACAATAGAACTTATTTTAGCCTTCATGTTAAAATAAAATCTGATTTCACTCAGAATAATAATAATAATATCATTGACACAGGCTGTAAAACATCCATCTTCAAAATGTAGAAGATGCTGTAAAAATAAATGTTTGTTTTGTGCCTAAAATAGCCACAGCTAATAGATTTAGCATTCATGTTAAAGGGCAGAGGAGATAGTTAGCACATGGGTCACAGTTAAACAAACTTGTAGCCAGCTGTAACACATTAATCACAGGAGAATTTCTCCAGTGGGAGCCTCTGACCCATTTAATTAGCTAAATTCACACAGTGGCTTTTTAGTCCAGGGTGTCTGTACACATGTGTGTCCTGTCCATCTGAACCTGGACCTTGTGTTTCTACTGGTGTACCTGCTCGTCTGTGGCTGATCAATACTAACCACCTCCACCCCCGCTTCTCCTTCATCGTTGGGCGCCCACAGAGTGACTTCTTCCTGTGTCAGCCTGCCAAGCTGGAAGCCCTTCAACAGACACTCCAGGTTTCCCCTGGCAGCCCAACATGGCCGCTCCACCTGCACAGCCTCAGGGTTCACCTCTCTGTCTCACTGCTGCATTCTCTTACATTAATATTTAGAGAGCTTGAGGATGGGGGGGATGAGAGGGACGGGCACAACGTAACCTTTGAAGTTTTTCACATATTTTAACACAGATTTCAGTGGATTTCATTGGGATTTTGTATGATAGACCAACACAGTGTGTGTGATTGTGAGGTAACAGGACAGTTGAAAAATCTGACTTTACGTTAATACGCCTAAAGCAGTTGTCTTCTGAAGTCACCTAGTTAGCAAACTACGTATATTAAATTAAATTTCCGAGTTTGAAAAGGTGAACATTTGACTTTTGGAAATTTCCTGGGCTAT
>NW_015114704.1:63562-64858 GCF_001443285.1 Poecilia latipinna | reverse complement strand
TTCCGAGTTTGAAAAGGTGAACATTTGACTTTTGGAAATTTCCTGGGCTATTTTCAGAAGTCAAAAATGTTAAACTTTTCAAAATGAAACCTTAATGTGGCAGTATGCCCTGTGGCCTTTGAACGCACCACACAAGTGCCTGAATTTAATTGGTTATGGCGCTGGCTGCCTGTATATAAAGGACCCTCCCTCACCTGGTTGACATGACGTTGTTTTCCTTCCGGTTCAGACCTCGGCGTTTGTTGGTGCTGCACGCTAGCTGCAAATTAATGCGTGCGCGCAAACAATGCGCTTAACGACGCTCTGATCGCTGCCGATCAATCGTCTTTCTGGCTGCCTGTACAAGTTCCACGTTTCCTCCTTCCTGTTAGAGGCACTACATAAAGAGCTCAGTGCCGCTGCTGTTTGTCCTTGGCTGGCTGTTTGTCCTTGGCCGGCTGTTTGCCTGCTGTTCTGGTTGTCCCCGACTGGCGGTCCGCCTGTCAACTGGATAATCTGTCGGCTGCCTACCTGTCGTCCTGTTTGCTGGCTTCATGCCCGCCGTCCTGGTCGGCGTAAAGCTGGCTCCTACCATTCGTCCAGTGTGGCTGATTTAGGCTGATTGGTGATCAGCTCGGACTATCTTTCTACTGCCGCTCTGAGTGGCGTCTGCTACAGCGAATCGGTTTCTCCCCGGACGGACTCTTACTTTGGACTATTGCTGCTTGATTGATTGTGGGCTGAACTGCATAATTGTATTGTTTGTAATTTGAATGTCTCTCTCCTTTATATTATTTTGACAGGAACAGCCAGCTCGTGGTGTTGGTGGTGGACTTTCCGGGTGGTGGTACTCCTTCTAGTTTGGTGCACAATTTTCTTTTGTTTTTGCCTTGTTTCGTTTGCTGTGTTTCTTTTCTTTTAGGACACTATCCCGAATTGCACTCCCATCCCTGAGTTGAGCTAGCTCTGACTTTTAATGTGAGTGGTTTTAGACTAGTATTTTTGATTAACAAACAATTGTGGAATAAATAAAAATTGTTACATTGTGAGATTGTCTCAAGCCTCATCTGTAGCGGGTCTGTGTGCCTTAAAGGTAACTTTTTAGTGGAGTTGTTGCAACCAATTATTAAAATATTGTTTTTATACTTAAGTTCCCAATTTTTATCACACTGCTCCTGCCACATTAAGAAGAATCTCAAATTTTCTAGAAAAAAATGTGGACATTTTGGATTTTTTTAGGAAGAAGAATTTACTTTTCCTTTTTATTTCTGTCTACAGGGGCCCTAATACATCGTCATAGCAAACATAGTTCATCTT
>NW_015114704.1:47868-60401 GCF_001443285.1 Poecilia latipinna | reverse complement strand
GGATTTTTTTAGGAAGAAGAATTTACTTTTCCTTTTTATTTCTGTCTACAGGGGCCCTAATACATCGTCATAGCAAACATAGTTCATCTTTGTGTTATAATCTCAGTACGGACCCTTTGCACGTGACATCTACCTCTTTAGAAAGCAGCTCACTCGACCATGACATCTGTCATGGTCGAGTGTTAAAACTATCTCATGTTAAAACTATCTCAACTCCTGTAAAGCTTGTCAGAAACAGCTGAAGTCCTATTATTTAGTTTATTTGACTGTGAAAATGGTTGCAGTATGCTGCGCGGTCTCCTTCACAAACAAGTAAGCAAACCAAATGTGTCATTTTATCGTAAAGTTTTTGATGAGGAAAGAAGACAGCAGACGTCAACTGGAAGAGGTTCAGACTTATGAACTTATTGGAGATTTATGGGAAATCTCTTTCCCCAAAAGTCTTTGTGACTGACCTTCAAAAGTTTATCCTGTTGCTCATAACCGTCTAACAAATCCTGCGGTCATGGAGAAGTACTACTTCCTGTCAGAGCCATTAGCAGCTACAACAACTCCTTGAAGAAACTTGTATTCAAAAAATTACAGTATTTATTTTCTCTTTGGGATTAATTATTTCTTAATTGAATCGAGCAGATGGCAGATGACACATCCAGCACAAGAGAAAAAATATTGGGTTTGACTAAAATTAACTAATATTTTCAGAGAAAAAAAAGATTCAGATTTTGCTTAAGCAAAATTAATCCTCATTTGATCATATTTTTGTAGTTAGAGGTTATTTTTATTTGATGTAAAATATGTTCTGATCATAAAAAATATTTGACAATAAAGGAAAATCAACAGAAATATGAACAATTACTTCCTCAAAGAACTAGAGTGTTTTAGTTTAGGGTGCACAGAAAGACACAAAGCAGATTCCTTATGTTAGCAGCTAAAGGTTAGCCAGTCTCGGTAAAAATGTTCAGATTTTGTTTATTCCTCTTTCAACATTTCTTATCTACCTAGCAACCCATAGAAATGGTTTAATGGTTAAATAAACATTTCTCACCACAACTTCTGTTGTGTATGCGGTATTTTTATTTTTTTTTTCAATCAAACAGACCTCCAGAACGACTTCCTTTCTTACTTCAAAATTAGAGTCTAAAATATGGGCACAAACGGTTCTGAAGCTTAAAGCACTCGCCTTCGTATCCATGGTTTATGTTAATAGCTTGCACTTTAAGTCGACCTGGGGTGTCCAAACCACAACCATGCAGATAATTTACGTGACCCATGAACACAACTGAAGAATTCTCCATATTTGATCCACTGTCACAGAATTTTATTATGGTTTGTTTTTCTTTTTCTTTTTTTTTTTAAGAGTTTCGGTCTTCCAAATTATTTTACAGGAAACATTTTTTTTTTTCTTCCGTGCCACGGCTTTAACCTCTTCCTGTAAGTGAATCTGTGTATCTCCACTGACTTTCATCGCTAAATCTGGGAAACTCCATTCAACACAAGCTTAACTTCTCACATTACCACCACAGGTGATGCCTGAATCCAATACCTCCAGCCCCCCACAGTTGTTTTGCCATTTAGCAGCTATTTTACACCATACGTTTGACATTCCCTTTAAAGGCTGCAGAAAATTAGACATCTGCTTAGAGGCTGACTTCAGCTGGATTTTTGTACCAAAGCTGTTTGGCAGTGTGCTGCAGCCCCAGACTTAATAGTCCACTTTCAAAGTCGCTCCAGGAAGTCGTTCCTCACACGGTTTCCCATAAACAGCGTTTTGCATGCATTACAGAGCCAGGCGTAGGCAGTGTAATCAACAGTGTTAGAGATGCTGAAACACATTTCGTTATGCCGACATTAAAACTCCCTCGAAGTGCAGTTTGTTTCTTGAGTTGTAAACAAAGCTCTGGCCTCAGAATAAAGTGAGTGTAAATAGTTTTGGAGGACAAAAAAAAAATGATGAAAAGAAACAGCCATAACTTGGGTTGTTTCTATATTCTAACTCATACTGAGTGAATATCTGAGCTTTTAGGCTGCATAGAATATTTTTGTGGAAGCATTTTAGTACAGCATGCTTGTCCAAAATTGTGCTCAAATAATAAAAACAATTTGTCACTGTGCCTGGCAGCATAATTTGAATATTAAATTGTCCACACATCCTTAAAAAATCTAAAATTTATGGATCTAAAATTAAAGTCTTAAAACAATATTAAAAAGTACTTAAAATTAATTTTAAAACAAGTTAATTTAAAACTACTTACTAGGTCTTATATTTTGTTGTGGCAGTACTATTAGATCTCAAATTCTGTCTGGGTTTCTTCCCTTATGTAAGCCTGAATTTTTCATCAGGCAAATATATGAGTAACACACCGATAACTTCATTGTGTTTTATGATTTAAGGCAGTTGAGACTATCGCTAACTACCTGCTAATATATCATTGCTAGCTAGCTCTTTTTGTGTCTATCATGGGTTAAGTGGAAATTTATCACCGGTTAGCTAATGGACGACATTCATCTTTAGCTAACGTCTTTGCCCTGTTGCTAACCTATGCTAGGTGCATTCTGTGGTGAAAAGCTTGAAGCTACTGGTGTTAAGACTTAAGAGTCATATGCAAAGTGAGGAGCACAAAGCTCCTGCCAAGAGCCCAAAAATGTCACCCTTTCGATCCCCTGGAGTGGCTAAAGGTCCCCAGAAAATGCTTGGCACTGCTAATACTACTAGCACTGATCTAAAAGCTGCAAGATTCAAAAGTCATTTTGAAGTTGGAGGTATTGTGGCTTTAAAACGCTCTGGTCAACTGAAGAATTGTATGCCAACAAAGTTTTTGTTATGGAGGGAAATACAGATAGACATATGAGGAGGAGAACAGGAAAAGGAGTAGAGCATGAACCAAAGAGAATCCAATTCAATTAATGTCTTTAACTAGAGTAAGAATGTGACAGTATCTGTAGTTTATCTCATAAGGACTACCATTACTTTCTCAATAGTTTGCCATGCTTACACATGTATGAGTATAATTGATTTTCTTTTTGTACATTTCTGTCTCTTAAATTGAATTCATATTGGTCTTAAAAAGTATTAAATTTGAATTGGTGAAGCCTGAAAAAACCCTGTTATGCAAGCAAAGAGAACAGATAGAGAATGAGTAAAATAACATATTTGCAAAAATGTATCAACTGCTCCACCTGGCTTTGTGAATAAAAAAACAGAGGTCCACCTTTGGTTCTGAACTGTAAACTATGACAAGTCACCATTTTGATTCTCAGTCTGGCTGTTGTGAGTTGGGACTCCTGCTCTTTACCGCATGATTTAGCAATTAGGATTAGCAGCACCTAGTGGCTTTTCTGTGCGTGTGAAAGTCAGAAATGCAGAAGATACGGTTCTCTCTCTCAATATGTGTGAGATAACGAAAGTGTTACAAGAGTAATCTCAAGTGTTACAAGCGATATCTGGTGGCCCACAGATGGAATCCTTCCCACTGAGTGTGTGTGTGAAGTGAGTGTTAAGTACCTATCCTGCAAGGTGCTGCCCACTGTGTGCCTGATGATCATTTCATGCAGCCCATGTTAGGCACTTGCGGCAGCTTCATTATATCTTTAAAAGGATTTTTATGGCACTGTGCAGCAAGGTAATGATGATCAATCAAGCATAATGTTAGGAGATGCACTCCGCTCTCTAGGTGACTTTATGTAACGGCGGAAAGAGACTGAGAAAAAATGAATCTTTGATTATTTAAATTTGAATCCAAAACTGTTTTCAACTATTTTTGGTTGATAAAAAAAATTGATGGGATTCAATTAAATTTTTTTATTGAGCTAATTGCATGTTTTTTAATTGATCACAGTTGTGTTTAATGGTAAATTGTATAGACAAAACAGCCTTTTCATTTCAAACTGCTTTCTTGCTGCTAAATTGTTAAACAAATAGACATATGAGCTCAAAAACAAAATATATGTATTGTTTTTAATCTTATTTGATTGACTCATAGTACTATTCTAACCTTTCAGATTGTCAGTGCTTCAGGAACCTCTGATCTATGAAGTTATAGGGACAAAAAGTTTAACCAGAGAAAAAAACATAAACTTAAGTATTATTTCAAAACAGAAAAAAGTTTAAAAATACTTTTCAGACTCAGCTTATCAAAAACCAAGTTTCTCAAAATTGCTGTGTTCCCATTATAGGGATTTATTTTCAAAATGTCAAACTGCGCAGTTATATGGTCAATGGAAGCCCAGATTGTGACTTGCTGAAGGTATTGAACCAAGAAGAGAACTGGAACATGAACGACCTTGGACAGTTCTGCTTTAGACAGAAGCTTCTTCTAGTTCCTTTCAGCCCAAACACCCAGCCAGAGTTGTCTGGTAGAGTAGTACTGTGACTATTGGATCTCAAGTCGTTAGGATCCTTGGGGATTTGAACATGGAAATAAAGACGGATTCCAAAACTCATTTATGTTCCACAGGTTTACAATTTACAGTTAAGAGACTGGACAGGACTTGATGTTCCATAAGATCTCCTTTGTGTCTTCAGATTTTTTTGTATGCGTCTTAAATTCTCTTTAGCAGCTTTACTCCTTTAGGTGGCCACAGTTGATACCCCAGAGCACCAAGCCCCCTTCAAGTCACACTAGTGTGAACATCTTTTTAATGAGATCAGGTACGGCTAAACCAAGCTGTGGTTAAACTTCCCACTGCCTTCTGACACAGAGCATTGCTCATTAATTAGTCATGGAATTATTTCCACTGTCAGCAGAAGTTATGTTAATAGCCTAAAATTTGAACTGCAGTACCTAGAAAGAGATAATTATTGGTGTATACCAAAGATTTTGAAGGACTTGAAAAGTGTTGTTACCTACTTCAAATCTTCTCCAACACAAAAAGAAAAGAACCAGATTTTATCCAGTTGTATGGCTCCATATGCATATTCTTCTTCTCCTCTTGTGATCAGGTGGTGGAGTGAGACTGAAGCACCACTTTTTTCAATTATTCACCCTGATTACATTCCATAATACAGTCCTATTTACATACTGAATGTAAAACCTGATATTTCCCTGTTAAAAGCTCCTCATGAATACTCTATTTGCAAGACAACAATGTAGCCAAAATGACAGCTCCAATTTTCACCTCTGGAACAAAAAAGAAGCCTTGCTTGTTCTTCCAAACAATCAAATTCTAATCAGTTGAATTTTTAGGCAAGGAAATTAGGGGTGGATGGAAAATTATACAATTGTACTGAAGAATATGTCGGTAATTACTTAGATGGAGCAGGAAAACAAAAAAAGAAAGAAAAGAGAAGATCAACTTCTCAAAAGGCGTTGTGACAGGCCGGGTGGTTGATTGGACGTTGAGAGTGTAGGGCGTTGTGACAAAGCGCGCTCCGGACCTGAACTGTGAGGAATGGGTTTCCTCACTATAAGGTCAGGCATGGCAACACCATCTCTCTGTGATTCATGTTCTCCACCACAACTTATCCTTAGTGCAGAGAAGGGCAGCATATTAGCGGCTAACATCCATGTTTCGACTGGATGTGAATTGGCCGTGGAAGTGGGAATGGAGAGAAATAAAGGGAGAAGGAGCCCAATTAAAGCTCTGTGATGAAAGGAGGAAGAAGTTGGAGGAAGGGGAGTCAGAGAGAGAAAAAGCAGGGAGAGGGTGGAATGTAATATTTAGGTTACAGGAGAGCAGAGGCTGTAAAACAGACTTTTAGAGGAATTATAAAGGCCTACATATAAATGAATTCTGTAGCTTATATTTGGGGTTAGCGTGGTTAACAAGGCTTGCATTACAGAAACATCAATGGGTTTGTTTTTCCTATAGAGAATCTAAACTTTTTACTTCAAAACTGTTCAACCCTGTAACAGCTCAAAACATACAACAGACCCACGTTCCTGAACCGAAATCATCCAGTTATCGGCTAAAAGTTTCTCTCTCTTCTTAGTGTCTTTCTACACCTGATAATCTAGTAGATTTGGTTGGATTGGTGACCAAAATTGCAACATTTGTCAGTTGGTGTAGTTCTCTGTCTCACCTTACAGTGTCAAACGAACCAAACTGTTTGAAGAACTTGTTCCCCTCCTCGCCTGTGGTGGCGCTGCACCAGGAGCCACTGAAGGAAGCAACATGAAAACCTCTAAAGAAGACACTCAGGACAACTTCCTTTTTCACAAAACAGAAACAAAAATGGAGTGGCATCAGATTTTAGTGGTTGTAGATTTTCTCTTGTTTTTGACAAAAGACAACAACCCATTTCACCCGCTATCACTAAACTTGGTTTGTTGTGGTTGTACGTACCCAGAATGCCCTGCACTACAGTTCAATTCCCACTTCTGGAGCGGTCTCGTGTCCGCTCCAGAAGCATTCGATCCACACCAGAGTTCACTTCAACAGAACCCAGACTGAGGTTTTTAGGCGAACCACAGTGGCTTCTTTTGGCCCAGGTCAAAGTTTGATTACGTTCCCCGAACAAACGGGAACTTTCTATACAAACAAACTGGAGTTTAATTAAAGTGAACTAATTTGGTGTGAATGAACCCTTAGGCTCACTAAAGTAATGAGGTTGCTAAGTTTGCAACATTAAACGTAAGCCGTCTTCTTCCTCCTGAAAAAAAAACAACAATTTTTTCGCCATCTTGTGGTAGCGGACACACTTTACATCCAGACGTGCTAAAAAGCAAACATTTATCTGAATCCTTTAAATTTGAATAGCTCAATGACTTTTTGTGTTAAAGCTGCATCCATATGTATTTAATATTGTTTGGAAGACAGAGATCAACGGACCATCCCCTCGAAGCATCATCAAGATGTCCCCTTTCTAGTTCTCTCTCTTTTCACCCTCAATTTTCAATTATTTAGCCCCCTTCATTAATAGACATGACTTGGGAGTGTGAATTCTCTGTGCCAGATCTGCTGTGACTCTGGGAACTGGGAGGGAGGACTTCAGTGGGTTTTTTCTTTTTTTGTTGTTTCTTTTGCCCTCCCTGTTGTGGCGCCTCAGATCAGTGGCTGACAGCCTCGTTATTTTATCACAGAGGCAAATCAGATGGAAGCTCGTGCTTAACTCCAACCCCTCATTTTCTTCTGCTGCAGCCTGGTGTGCTCTTCAGAACGCCAGCTTGTGATTACGTAACGTCCTTTAAGTCTCCGCTGCATGATGTATGACACCAGGAGCAGCGGCACCGAAAGGGACTTAAAGATGTCAGAAGAATTTTATGTCTGCTCATTATTATGCAATTTGCTTCTGGTCTATTCATTTATTATCACTAATGATCAAAAGTAGAATAGTATTTTTTATTTTTTTCCTGCAGTTTTAAACTGAGCGAACAGGCTTTGAGAGCTGAGCTTAATCAGGCCCCAAACAGGAGAAGGTGAGGCAGTTTTAGCCACCGTGTTGGAGGGAGGAAAGGCTGTTGGAGTCACAGCAGAGACGTAAATCAGCAACATAAAAACATTATTTACAGTTTGGTGCACAGAAATGTTCGAAAGCACAGATGAAGAAATCCACACAGCCCTGCGGGGAAGATGTTGCATGGCAACATTTTCTGTGAGAGCCTTGTGTGCGTGTGTGTAAGCGTAGAAAGGAAGAATGGGATTTCTAACAATTTGTGCATTTTAAAGGGGAATAGGTTATCAGCTGTGGCATCTCGCCAGAAGAACAGAAGAAGCAGCGCCTATTAAAGGAAATCAGAACAGGAAAAGTCGATACATGTAGATTAGAAAGTGAATGTGCTGCTTCCAAGTTGTTGATGTGGGTTTATGAAACACCTTCCTCAGCAATTAAAGGGCCAGACTTTTACTTGCTATCTGTACTTGTTCTTTACACTACAGCAGGAGACATTTTGCAACATAATCTACACTGATCTGGCATAATATTATGACCGTCATGGCTCTGTCAAGTTGGTGTTTTCAGTGACCAAGAACATGGAGAGAGAGTGAGAGAACACAATGGAGCACAACAGAAGCAACTAGTGGGAACAATATCTGTGTCTCCATTGACCATATAGTTTCAGAATTTGACATTTTGAAAAAAAAATTGCTCAGTAGAAACGTGCCAATTTCAAAAAGATCTCTTGAATTGGTGCTAACATGAGGTGTTTTTTTTTTTTTTTTACCATATGGAAATTGGTTTACAGTATTTCATAAAAGATTAGAATGGAAGCAATGTTTTTGCATCAAACGAGTCACATGATCAACAGCTGGATGTTTCTACAATGACCCAAACTACAAAGAGGATGACAGGAAGTACTTTTAGGATGATGGAGCTGCATGTTTTTTAATGACTTATCACATAAACAAAGTTATTGACGTGTGAAACACAGCAACTGTGAAAATGCGGAATATTGACAAAGTTTTGTGCATATTTACAAAAATTTGCAGCTGATGTTGGTGGTGACAAACTGATAGTTGGAAGAACTAGGGAACAATGCAGTCCGAGTGTCAGAAAACTTCCATCCATCCATTTTCTATACACACTTGTCCCTTAGTGTGGTAAGGAGGTACCACACTAAGACATCCAGAAAACTTACTTCTGGAATTTCCCACTAGTTTATAACTCTTAGCTTTACATGCTACAAGCTCTACAGTATCTTCTGTTAAGGTGAGGGAAACACAGCTACTGTTCAAAGCCATCGTTTAATTCAGTTGTACACAGCAAATTTGGAAGTGTTAATTCAGCTCCTAGAGCGTTGAATTCAACACTTTGAAAATGTCTATATTGGTTAAAATGATTGTGTTAAAATGACACTTTCGAAAGTGTTATTTGTGAAAGAGTTGAATCACACAGTGTTGCTTTGCCTAACAGTAGTGTATAGTGTGAAAAGTTAACACTATGAATGTGTTAATTTAACCCAGAATAGTGTTAAATATAGAACATAGCAATCTGAGTTTTAAAATACTGCTGATAGGGTATGCTGTGGTGGCTCAGGGGTTAAGCGCACAGCCCACATATGGAGGCCTTAGTCCTTGATGTGGCTGTCGCAGATTTGCGTCACAGCTTTTGCTGCATGTCTTCCCCTTCTCTCATTACCCACTTTTCTGTCAATGCAATGTCAAATAAAGGCCACAAGGGCTAATAAAACCTTTTTTTTCTGAAAATACCACTGGTAGTCAATAATCCCCAAATTAATTTTAAAATAAATTAGATGCCACTTGAATCTACAAAAACACCAACACAAGTTCCAGTACATAATCTACTTTCATAACAAAACAAGAACATCACACAGCACTGACAGCAATATACAACAAAGGTCATGCATTCATGGTACTTTGCACTGAAGGTGAAGTGTGCTTTGAAAGTTCATTGGAAGCGGCCATGGATGGTCTTGTGATCACTGATGGTGAAGTGTCTTTGGTGCTGCTCTTGTTTTTGCCAACATGAAGGAGGAAGACTTCCAACCTGGAAGGAAAAACAGGAAATATAGCAGAAACATTAGGATAATAAATAAATATTTAAAAAAGAAGTGTGAACCAAACTAGTCAGACTCACCTGTGTGTATCACCATTATATTCATTCAAATTACTCTGCCCACCTGGTTTACAAGATGAAGCATAAAAAAGTCAGAAATAATTACTAAAGAAATTAGTCAGCTTATAGAAAAAAAATTGGACAGCATTAAAAGTCATGCCAACCTGTCTGAAGAAATGTGTTGAAGTCATCATAACAGGCTTCAGTCACCAACATGACACACTGACAAAGACAAAACATTTTGGCAGTTTTTAGATGTGCCACAGGTATAAAACATCGGAGTAGGGTTGCCCCCCCGTCTCGTAAAATACGGAATAGTCCCGTATTGAACCAATACGGGACGCGATTTGTTCCATATTCCTATAAATGTCTGATAGACACACCTATCACACACATATTAACACTAAGTGCAACAATAATGACCAAAATAAAACACAGGAAATATTAAGGTCAACTAAATTCTCGTGGCGGGAGCGAAAGGACCCCAGAACGCACTGGACCGACGCTGTTGTCACGGTTGCCTATAGACGGGCACTACGCAGCTGCGGTGAGCTGCTATCAACCCGGGTCTTTTTAAAACCTCCTTGATCCGATACTCCACCATACTTAGAAGCAAAACCTCTCGTAAAGATGCATACGCAAGTACGAAGATGCAAATCCCAGGCTAAATAATGTTAGTGAGGATAAATAAAGAGAATTTAAAAAAATGTGTCCATTGTAGTGCAGTGCGGTACCCAACAGAATAGATCAGGAGAGGAACTGCAGAACCTAAAGAATCAGAAATCAGCTTCTCTTCATCCCTCAATCATCTCCTAAGGCTGATATAGTGCATAGCATTTTGCTATGATTAAGTTTCTTATTGTGCTTTTAGTCGACTTTATTGGTTTGATTATTTGCTTATTTAATGTATAATAGTATCAGCCAAAATAATACAAATGGTCATGTAAAGAACAAATCATTAACAGATTAACAATAAATACATAAATATTTCCTACTTTAAAAGGTTTGTTAATGCTTTCTGTGTGTTTTATTTTGAAATGTTGATATATTTTATGAATTTAGTGTTCAGTGGTCATTTAATGTATTATTAACCTTGGGATATAAAGGGTTAATGTATTATTAATGCACCAGACACAGACCTGCAGCCCAGGGGTGGTTCTAGATGGGGGCCAACAAGGTACCAAAGAAATTATACTATATAAATGTCTCATGTTAATACTCAGTGGTGGATTTTTTTTTAACCTTCACAATTTTACTTTAACAATGAATTAAATATTCTAGTGCTGCACTTTTAGCTGCTGTATGGAGATAGGATCACACCAGTGACGTGCGGTGAGGTTCATTGCTGGTGAGGCACTGACTTATGACTTAGACACCAGGCATGTTATTGGACCTAAGGAAATTTTGCGCATGCATACAACGCTGGAGGGCAAAAAGACTAATCTTTGACATGTCATCCATAGCCGCGTTAACTCAGTGAAACTTAGAAATGTAGGTATTGATTTCGTGCTATGATCCACAGCAAAGTGATCTGTATTGGTCAAGCTACGCAGACTCGTTGCCATAGCAACTGACAACAATGCCACTTCATGTTTTCATGTTTTAGGATTTAACACCAAAAAAACATTCAAGAATTTTGCACACAGAACAGAACATTCAGTCGGTTGCTGTAGTACGTTTTAGGCTTAATGTTTAATTAATAAATAATGTGGTAGATTAGCTACCGCTTCTACTTTACTGAATTATTTAGACATACAAACTGTAGCCCAAAAAACGCATATTTCATTAAAAAAAAAAAAACATCTTATTGCTGTCTTACCTTTATCTATCAATGAAATCCATGCATCGCTAATTCTGCACAAAAAAATATCCGTTCATCCAAAGCCAAGTCTATCCTCGGCATGTCTTTTCTACTCCGTTTGAGAATCATCAAACTGTCTCGAAGCAAAACTTTCAGCACCGGTGTTGCTCTTCCTTTAGTTATTATCTCCTGCTTCAATTGAAAATCCACTTTAGAAAATTGTTAAAGTGTAGAAATGTAGTCTTTCATGTTGACGTCGGAAGAGAGGAGAAAACAAATATATCGCTGTACTTTACTTATTTACTGTATGGCTAATTCCATGGCTAGCTCACTGTGTCTTACTCTGCAGTTGTGGAGTCACAATGTCTGTGATCATGAGCGCCCCCTGCCATGAGGCAAGAGAACTGCCTGCCTCACTTCGAGTCTGTTCTCTGCCGTTTCTGTTTGCTCCTCTGCACACAAAACACGATACAAACACAGTTGGTGACAAAAAAAAAAACACTGTACATTATATACATAAGCGAAATTATGGAAAATCAGTCCATATATTAAATGTTTTTTTAGCCATTTTATTGCTGACCTACAAACAAGACAAACTTGCCCCCAAGTTCGATTTATTTAATTTTGATTATCATGCTCCAAACTTTGCGAGGACTGACCACCCAGCTCACCCGCTTCCTCATACACACAGAGCCAGCAGCAGCCAGTCACCTTCCCATTCATACTTGATTACGTCACTCCCACATCGACACGCCCACCACCAGGTGTCAAAGCCGCTGCTCCTGTCATATCAATAATTACTTATTTCATTCATATGGCTCAGAGCCTCAGTGAAAACGTGTTTATTATTATTAAGTCTTTGGTGCAGAAAACTGATTGAAAATTGATTTATTTACTGCATGTTTATGTCTGTTAAGGCTCAGATGGAACGACACTGAAAGCAGCCCTTTAAACCATTCAGACTACGAACACAATGGAGACACAATCAGATGACTGATTACCCCACGATAATAACATGGAAAAACCTTATAAGCTTGTATTAAAGCAGAAAGTACGGCGGCCACCGTAAAAAAGGCTTACAGTATTCAGTTATGCTTCATGAACTGATCAGTAGATTATTGCGAGGGAACGCAAAAGTATTGCGAGGGAACGCAAAAGTATTGCGAGGGGACGCAAAAGTTTTGCGAGGGAACGCAAAAGTATTGCGAGGGAACGCAAAAGTTTTGCGAGGGAACGCAAAAGAAAAAAAATTCCCCATGTCCCCTGGGGGGCTCCGTAGCT
>NW_015114704.1:36453-45099 GCF_001443285.1 Poecilia latipinna | reverse complement strand
GTGTCAAAGCCGCTGCTCCTGTCATATCAATAATTACTTATTTCATTCATATGGCTCTTACAGAGCCTCAGTGAAAACGTGTTTATTATTATTAACTCTTTTGTGCAGAAAACTGATTGAAAATCGATTTATTTACTGCATGTTTATGTCTGTTAAGGCTCAGATGGAACGGCACAGAAAGCAACTTTTTAAACCATTCGAACACAATAGAGACACAATCAGATGACTTATTACCCCGCGATAATAACTCAATAGTCCATGGAAAAACCTTATAAGCTTGTATTAAAGCAGAAAGTACGGCGGTCACTGTAAAAAAGGCTTACAGTATCAATTATGCCGCATGAACTGATCAGTAGATTATTGCGAGGGAACCCAAAAGTATTGTGAGGGAACGCAAAAGTTTTGCGAGGGGGCGCAAAAGAAAAAAAAAATTCCCCTGTCCCTTGGAGGGCTACGTAAAAGTTAAAAAGGTCATTGATATTTCTTTTTTTAGACACACAGGTGGTGGCGTTGAGCGTTTCAGAATTATGCAGAGAAAAATAAAATAGGAGTTGAAAATGTTAGGCTTGATTGTCTCTAAATGAGGAGAGTCTGGTTGGAAATGGAAGAGGAAGACAATGAAACACCAGACAGAAGCTGTTGCTATGGGGAATGAGAGTCAAAGTTAGCTACATTGAGCATTACTACGTTTGAAGGCAGAGAAAATAGATGGAAGAAGCAATGTAAACGTCAAATGCTTCCTGCATCACAGACATGTCTGACTGCTGCAGAAAGTGAAAGAGGGCAACATTTTCAGGAGTTACCAGGAAGGCTGGGCATACTTCAGCAAATATGCTCTCTGTTATTTCTTGGAGCTTCCCACCTGTGTCTGTCATGGAACATTCTGGATTCAGAAATGTTGGCAGACTTTGGAAATGATCTCCGTTCTCTTGAATATTCACCAAAACACATCTGTTTCTGTAACGCTTACTGCACTTACTGCGTGAAAGGCTAATACAGACAAATCCACAACCACTCATACTTCTGGAAGAGTTTGATTTGGAATTATTTTCATTCAATCAAGAATTTCATTTCTGATAGTGAATGAGACATTCATATTTCAAAAGATAAAAATGCCCACACACAAAGTTCACAGCTCTATATTTGTGGATTTCCTTGGAGATCAGATTTTGAGGGGAAAAGTTGAGCAAACATTTTTTTTTGAAGAGCATGTCTAAGACATTTGAAAGAAAATGCGGCTTTGGAAACTGAGATACCCAAGCGCAATGCTGCTTGACACACAATTGGCTGGTGTTTGTCAAAGCAGTCAGTCCAGGAGGGCCTTTCATTTTCATCGACGCTAATTGGATGTACCCCAAAGGGGAAAGATAAGAAAGACTGTGAATGTTATCATCTGCAGTGAGGCCAAGATGGTTTCCACTCTGAGTAGTAACATATGGTAAGATATATTTGGAGCTTGAACTATAAAAATAGGCAATTGATTCAGTTCTGGTCCCATAACCTTGCAAAAGACTAGCTAACTAGATTTTGCTAGCAAGCAAAATATTTTGCAGGGCTTATATCTGTCTAGATAACCAGATAGCTAATTAGCTAGATAGGTAGCTTCCCAGAAAGCTAGCTATGCAGTTAGTCTGGTAGCTGGCCAGAAAGCTAACCAGATAGCAGGATAGATAGATATTTACATAGCTAGGTAGCTAGCTAAATAGCATGTGGCAAGTATTCACAGGGGTTCACTTTTTCCACATTTTGTTGTTACAGTTTTACTCCAAATTGTATTAAATTAGTCTCTTTCTTCAAATTTCTTCACAACAATACCCAATACTGTCAATACAGAAAAAATTATTTGAGTTTTGCGAATACATTAAAAATAGAAAACCAAGAAATTGTGTTTACCTAAATATTCACAGCCTTTGCTAAATATTTTGATGAGTCACCTTTGCAAATCTAAAAAAAAACAAAAAACAAAATATCTTGCTTGAATAAAAATCAGAAATGAAGTGCTCTAATCTTGCCCTTCTCCTATAGCAGTCCTTGAAACCTTCACTTGTTTGAGGGGTTTGGCCCGAGCACCGAGCCATATGTTTCTGCCAGCATGAGTCCTTCATTCTGATAACATGAGAACTGCTTCCTCCCCATGCCAAACCCAAGCTGTATTCACATTGAACATGCTCAGCACTGCATTTGCATTGATTGATTTGATGGAGAGAGAGTGAAGTGACCTAAAAAGCTCGAATGTCTTACCGTTTTACACTCGTTAAAAATCTCTGTTTCTGTCCTCAGAGAATCGGTTTCATTCACTGAGTGTCATTATAACAACTGTGAGCTTTCCATCTTCCACTATTGAGAAAATAGACTTAAACTCCTGGGAACAAGTGGTGAAGCCTTTATGAGAATTGTTTCCATTTAAAAGGATCAGTTTCACTTGCCAGTCAAACTTATTAGTTGTATTTTACAGCCAAATATATGAAAACATAGCAAATGGTATATAAAATATTCCACATATACTGCTCAACAGTCAGTATGGATGCCAAGTTGGCTCTTATACTAACGTTAAATAATATGAAGATTTCAACAGTAGCCTTGATTTTGTTTTACATTTCATATGCCACCAAAGAAACTCCTTCTCTCTCAAACTACAACATCTCCAAATCTATTTGAGTAAAATGATATTGAGCTGTTCTTAACGTATAATACCACTGGAGTCTAAGAGCAAATACATTTGGGCTTAATAATGTTGACTGAAACATTATGATGTTACTGCTATAGTGACTTGGTCCCCCCCTGTTGTTTTGCTAATGTTAGCATCCCATGTTTTTACATCACTGTCTTCATTCTGTCCTGCATCATCTTCTTCTGCTTTGTGTTTCTGCATAATCTGCAAACATCTGCTTATTACACAAACACAATTTGAGGTTAAATATTACCTCCAATTTAAAATATTTAGCTTCAAACTAAATATTTAGTTATGAGCTAAACATATAGTTTTGAAGCTAAATATTTTCTTTAGAAACTACAGTTAATTTTAGTTAAATATTTCATTTGGAAACTAAACATCTATACTGAAGCTTAGACACTGACAAATTAAAAAATAACATGGTGAAAATATGACAGGCTACAGAACCCAAATTTTTGCTGTGTAACAAACTAAGTATTTAGCTAATAGTTAAATATTTAGCTAATATGCAAATGTCTTTTCTTGATTTTACTGAACATCTTTTTTAAGTGAAAAACACAGAAAGGTAAAAATAGATGACTAGTGGGAAGTCTGATGAGTTCCATTTATCATTTATTTTTATTTTTTTCAAATTACATTTTTTTAAACCAAACTTGTCAAAAATTTATATTTATTAAGTATAAACATCTTAACTATGTAGCTTATTTCCATCATAAACTAATTACTGTTTTTAACCAAGGTCACACAGTGAGTCTGTTGTGAAGATGTCTATGCCCCTATTATAGATTTCTGCTGTTTTTGCTTATTGTTCACACTTTAATGAGATTCTCATTTTTAAATACATTTTAAAACTTTACAACAATATCTGGTTTGATCTTTGTTTTCTTTACAGTTGTGTTTTGTGCTATGGTTGATAACTGTACTGCTTAATCACTTGTTGTACATTAAGTAAACATATGTGTGAAGCTAATTACCACCGGCAGCATAAAAACATAATCCACACCAAGCCTGTTTAATGAGCTGCAAATGTTATGACAGGATTTCAAGTGAAACATGCAGCGCAAACGTCTCAGACTTTGCAATAAAGGATGCAAAGAAAGTTATGCATTAATAATAGTAATTCTAAGTTCCTACACATTGGTCAGGTAAAACTGCCAGAGTTCTCCTCCTTTATGGAAGGAAGAAGAAATAAATGTGGGGGAGAGAAAAAAACAAACAAACTATGAAACTACAGAAACTTTATTCTGTCTGTTCAATTTTTTTATTAAGTCACAGTTCCAACTCAGCTCCTCCAGTAGCTGGAATTACGACCTGCAAATGTAGCATACACTGATATTCTGAAAGATTTACTATTATTATTATTATTATTATTATTATTATTATTATTATTATTATTATTATTTAATGATACTGATTATTATTAGTCTTTCTTTAGTTAGTTTTCTGATTAAGAAAGAACAAATTATTAGACTGAGCCAATGAAAAAGCGGAAGCTACAAAGACATTTTTGATGACTACAGTGGCCCAGAAGGGTCAACAAAATACAAAGACAACAGAATAACATAACGGAAGTTATGCTAAAAGAGAAGTTATGAAAAACTTGCTGGCATAACTTTCGTTTTAGCGTTTGCTGCGTTTGCATTTTTTGATGACAAAGATGGATGGATTATGCGTTCATGTGTCACCAGAAAAGCATAATTGCAAGAAAATTAAGGTATAAAAGAGCAAAACATAATGAATCAGACATCTAGAACCTTTCAGACTAAATAAAAAGATCCCATCAATTTGTTTGCTGTTGGTAGGATCTCTGAGCTCAAGTCATTCTGATACAAAACCCCATCCTTTTTATCTATGGGTCCCTTTGGCACTCAATTCAAAGAATTTGTTTCAGTTACATCAGTAAAGAGAAAAAAACAAAAAAAAAACAATCCCAAACCAAACACTGCTGTATTATTAGTGGAATGCTGGCCGAGGGGGAGTATTGAGAGTTAACAAATGCTAAACAAACACAAGTTTGTGTAGATTGGCTCCTATGTTTCCTCATTATTGTAAGACCTAAACTCAATGTGTAATCATTTTACAGGCTTCGGGTAATCTCCAACGTCTGTGTCTTGTTCTCCAAAAACGACTGATTTCACCATGTCGAGCTGTCAGCGGAGCCTCACTGCGGTATTAGTGAGGTCCTCAGAGACGGCATCTTACAGTGATTGATTAAAACCCTCACAGCCGTTACCCTGGGTGATGAATTTCAGGAACACCAAGCATACACAACCACACGCCCAACTGGCGCTCCGCTAACGGATGGCCAGTAATTCAGAGGAATAATCTGTCCGTGTTTCAGCCATATTGGCAGGTGAGAATGTCAGTGCCAATAAGCGATCGACAAACCTTATCGATGTGCAAGAGGTTGCTTGGTGCATTAGTCTGAAGTCTCTGAGGAAAGCAGAGGTGTTGACTTTTATTGGTCTTGCTGCAATCCCTGTATAATTTCTTCGTATCCCTCTAATGATCCGGGTTCATGTAGTCCCCTTTTCACCTGAGAGGTTTAATTTTACAACAGTTTTCCTTCACCTCTTAACACACGAAAGTACTGGCAGGAGTCTCTTTGGAACTGAGGCAAATTAAACATGTGTAGATAAACATACTATCTGAGGAAATGTTTGATTTTTAACCCAAACAATCAGCAGGGAAAAGAAAGTACACCCATATTAATACTGTACATAAATACTGAGGAATTTAACTGTTTTATTCTTCATTGATATTTGGATAATACTTGCCATTTTAGGGTTAGGATTAGGGGTATGAGACATCATCATAACATTGTCTCGCTTGGGATTAATTTGGAATTTTTTTTGTAAGAAAATGGAAAAATACTAAAGTTAAAAAAATAAAACTCAAGATTTTTTACTGTAATGTGTAACATAATTTTCTTTTTAGAACTGATATTCTAAAACTGGTATCAAAAAAGTGATCATAGTCAGATGAAAAGTATTTTACATCGGATTATGATCACTTTTTCCTAAATAAAGCTTGATTTGATCCATTTTGTGGGCAGTGAACATGTTTTAGGGCATTTGGAAATTGTCCATTGGTGGATTCCCTCTGACCCCGGAGTGCAAACAGACCAAAAGCTAATTCCACCTGCATCCTGTCAACATTTATCTGGGTTACTCCAGTCACAGCCAGAATTCTTGGCAGCAGGACAAATTTTGGGTTTAACACACTCAGACATTTGAGTTTGCATTTGATGAATTTTCTCTCATGCTTTGAACACCAAGTACATGAACAGGAAGTTCATGAACCAGAGCCACTTTTTAGCCTCACTGATTTGCATCACTCTTCAGTAATAGTCATTTGTGAATTATTTTCACAATATGGATTCTTCAAATGATTCTGTCTTCATTTCATTAGTTACGGTAAATCTCTCTTACATTGCTACTTTCTTAGCCAACCTTACTGCATAAAGAACATGGTTTGTTTGTTTATTTCCAACCAATTTTAATATGAGACCATTTTTTAGCAGTTCATGACTAATATTTTTGGACCCTCTGACAAACGTGGCAAGTCTGTTGTCGTAATGTTTGGAAAAGTCAATCATTTCACTCTCAAATCCAACTAAATCCCAGAACTACAAAAGGATTTTTAATACTGCCTGTATCATGCAGGGAGATCAAATCTGAATATGCTTTCGGTATCTTATTAAATCTGATTCTCACTATACGGACGCCTCTTGTTTTGGCTTCAAAACAATGTTCGTTGGATTAACTGAGAGCTACAAGTGTGACGTTAAGCGTTTCAGCTTGAAGCTTTACAAACATGTGCCTCTCACTTCAATTAGAATTGTGTGTTTAAACTATGCTGATTGATAGACAAAAGCTATTGAAATACTTTGAAGCGCATTAACCCCCAATTTTGTTTTTGAACTTTGACAGAGTACTCAAAACAACTGAAATCCATTAGTCCTAACTGGCTGGAACGGAAAACAAAAAAGTAAAACAGACATATGCAAATATAAAAAGTGATTTTTTTTTTTATATGAAGAACACAGAGTCAGAGGTTTTAGAAGCTTTTATGGGCCATACAGTTAAGACCAAAGTTGTTCATATCCCTGATGGACTACTTCTTTTCATTCAATCAAGAGGTTGTTTCTGAAAGTGCGCCAGATCTTTCCGAACATAATGCAGAAGAACTATCAACTTTGAATTAAAAATTCTTTTCACATACATTTTAAATTAAAACCGAATATATACCCTTCTTCCTCTACAAACCAGATCAAGGTTGTGGGGCTGTGTTGGTATCAGCAATCCCGTCCACAATGAGATGTCACTCAACTGTAATGGAAAACTACGAGTGTTAGACAGACACAACCTGAATAAAACAGGGACGAATGAAAAACGGGGAAAGCTACAAGCCAAACTCCCCACACCAATGCAGGCAAATGCTGGAACATGAATTAACATTACCAAAAAATAAATAAAATAAAATACTGGACCATTAACATTACTCTTGATCTGAAGCCATTCAGTCACTGTTAGTTATTTGTTGTTGTTACTGCTGAATATGCTTCATAAAAACTGTTGGTAGATGGCTGGAGTGTTTAAAACAATATTTGTATTTTCTCCTAGTAGTCGATGTGTACCTCAACTCTGTGCACAGCAAATCCAGGAGGTCCAAATTTACTCTGTCAGATTTGATTTCAACAGTTTTAAAGTTCCATATGGGTCCACACCAGAAAGTGTTAATTTAACTCTTTTTGGAGAGTTAGTACCTTAACTCTTATGAAGTGCCAAATATTAAATCTGCTGGAGTTAATCATTTAACACTTACTAACACTAATTCAGTGTTAGATCTTAATATTAACTTTCACAGAGTATTTTTTAACTTCATAAGAGTTATTTGTAATTAATATTAAATAGGTATTTTATTGTTTTGAACTTTTAAAAATTATTTGGAAAATAAACATTTAATAAAGAGCCAATGATTTTCTCAAATGCATTTATTTCAAAATGTGCACCATAATTACAATATAATTATTGTAATATAAAAATATGGCAGTAAATGTCCTGGAATTGGTAACAATTGGGTGGGTTAGGATGCGCTGTAGCTCCACGCAACAAAGCTTACTGACTTAATGACCTACACTGTAAACAACCATCCTCCACTGTGAAGAGAGAAGTGCTGAGCTTCAACAACGTGGTTGTTAATGTTAATTCAATACCTGGAAGTGAGGCCAACACTGATTGAACCACTTCATTCACTTCCTTCACTATCATTGCTAAAACAACAGATAGTCTACAATTATAGAACAGCATAGAAAATTGATGTCGTCGTTCACAACTTTGCCTTCTGTTCTCTGTTTGGCCCAGTAGAAATTCTACCAGAAAAAAGTCAAACAGAATTGCGTAGGATGACAATGATCAGTCCACCATAGAGTCTGAAAGTGCTAAACACACCAAGGTTGCTCTGTTAGTCTTACTTTACATTTTGACCAGTTTCCAACAGCATTCAGTTGTTGAGCAATGACCACAATGTCCAATCATCTCCAGGGTCTGAGAAGAGGATATTAACCCCAAACATGTTTCATGATAGCTCCTGATATAAACTTAATCTACAAACCCAAACTGAATGTTTTTTCCCGTAGATTGGAGCCACTTTCAACTCAGCAGGACATGGATCCAGGACAAGGTTAATTGCATAGATGGCCAACTCTTGGCTCTGTTTCCTTCTGATCCAGCTGCCACCCTTTAGATGGCGGTGATACCACCTGCTCAATGATCACCTCAGCACTGAGGACTCCATGCTTCTAACAGGAAGGGGCTTTTCACTTAAAAAGTATCAAAAATAATACTATCCAAGTTTTTACAAAATGGATATTGTGTGAATCTATCTTATGCTACACTAATTCTACAGTAAGTGACTCATATCTTCACCTGTGAGTAATATGTCTGACATATTTAATGCTTAGATTACAG
>NW_015114704.1:31464-32032 GCF_001443285.1 Poecilia latipinna | reverse complement strand
TATATATGTAGTATAGGCGGCTACAGAGTATCTTGGTTTACATTTTTGGTTGGTGGTGTGCCGCGTGATTTTTTCAATTAAAAAAGTGTACCTTGGCTCAAAAGAGGTTGAAAAACACCGGATTACAGGATAGTTTGCAGCAAGTTTCATCATCCTTCAATGAAGCTGCTTTGCACTTTATCCTAGATTTTGACTGGACACCAGTAAAAAGGAGGAGGACAGATAAATAGTCTGTTTTTTTTTTTGTTTTTTGCTTATTATGTTTTTGATTTTCAATGAATAGGATAATGTCCAAAAATGTTTTGAAAGTGAAAACTCCTCCGAGTTTCCCCCCGCCCCCCAGCTCCACCCAGTGACTCCTCGGCTCCTCCTAGTGACTTTCCTGAGCCCTCTACCGGCCCACTTAGGCCCCAGCAACTCCGATGCCCCCTCCCAAGGTCCCAGCAGCTCGGGCGCCGCCTCCCAAGGCCCCGGCTCCTCCTCTGCCGATGCCCACCGGACCCCACACTAGAGGCCCGCTTCCTGCGCTGCCGATGTTGCCCACCGGACCCACCTCCTGGGGTTCACC
>NW_015114704.1:19961-26132 GCF_001443285.1 Poecilia latipinna | reverse complement strand
GGAAACCACTGGGGGGGCGCAGAAGAAAAAGTTTGGGAACCACTGCCCAGTGCCATCACTGCCTGCAGGACCTCCCCCGAGCTCGTCCTTGGACTGCGTTCCTCCGTCACTGCCCTCCAGATCTTCCTTAGGGGTTCCGTCTCCTGCGCTGTTGCCGGCTCCCAGACTATTTCACGGCAGGCCCCGCCCTGACCGTGCCTTTTGTTTGTTTGGACTGAGTTTTTTCTGTTATGTTTCCCCGTGGACTCTTGTCCTCCCTCCATCACCCCTCCGCCCACCCTGGTAGCATTGTTTTTTGTTGTTTTGGACTTTTTCTTTTTGGACATCTTGGAGTTGCCCTTGAAGGGGTGGTACTGTAAGGTTTTGAGATTTCTGTGTGTTTATTTTTAGGTTTTGTTTCTTGTGAGTCTCTGTGCTGTTCTGTCTTCCCCCTTGATTGTTCCCAGCTGTATCTAGTTCCCCTGATTACCTCCTGTGTATTTAAGTCCACCTGTTGTCTTTGTTTGTTGGGTCCTTGTCTAACGTCTGTCACTTGTCGTATGTCATGGTTGTTTGTCAGTCATCACATTAGTACTGGGAAGTCCTGTGATGGCGTAGCTCTCGTATGTCAGTTGTTTAATTCAGTTGCTACCGGTGCTGAGCCTTGCTGTCCGCTCTGCTGTGCTCCCTCTTCCTTGAACTGTTCAGAGCTAAATTCTCATAATTAAATCATCTTTTCATCTACATCCTGTGTCTGCCTGCATTCTACCTTACCACCAACACCGCACTCCATGACAATTTAATTTATTTACACCTCTATAAAACAAATTCTTTTTTGTGCTCATACTATAAAACTGAATCTGAATGAAACAGAAATTGTTTTAACATTCCACAAAGCAAGCTATAATGTCTAACCGAGCTGCCATTTCACTCCTCTGTCCACTCAACAAGCGATTAGAACACAAGTTCTACAAGTAGAAATAATGCTGTGGATTTTCTCATGGCATATTTATTTGTGTCATACTGTCAGAACCAATCATATCTTAGAAAGAAATGTTCTAAATAAAATAAAGTTAAACTGACAGAGTGCAGGAATCGCTTCCCCTCCAGGGAGAAGAACTGTATGCACACATAAGGCTGGTTGCCCTCAGGATTTGTTCTTGTCTTTTGCTTTTTGAAAACTGCTGACAGATTAATTTGGATTCTGAGATGTTTTTGGAGTCAGTTAGGGTCTGAAAGTTATTACAACCTCTCTGAACGGAGTGCCTCATTGCTGTTTTCCCTGCATTTCAACTGTAAACGTTAATTTTGAAGCAGCTGTATGTTAAGGTAAAAACGTGATTACTGAGGAATCAGAAAGCCCTTAGCTCAGGGAGAAGGAGCTGACAGTGCACTGATATAGAGATAGATGATGTATTATTGAGGCGGACTGAGGAAAGAACAAGACGGACGCAGCAGAGGTGTATACTTAAGAAAATGGGCTCCATTAAAAGCTGGGCTGTACTATTGGAAATGAACATTATAAGGCACAGTTAACCATGTTGGTTTGGTTCATGTTGTCTTGTAACAAGCTTGGCACTTCTATGACCTCCAAAAATAATTTTGTTGCCTTTGTTGATGTGGTGAATTATATTGTGAGGGAACACAAAAAAGAAAAAAGACTGAAAAGTATTTTCCATTAACCATAGAATTGCACAAATTGAATTTAGAAAAATACATGCCATTGGTATACTTCTCAAAACTGCAGTGGGAACACTTTTGCGTCACACTAGTCATGTGGTCAACAGCCAGATGTCACTACTGGCGAAAGCTGTGTCATTTGAATGTTTTGTATCCATAGCTCTAGTGTAAATTGGTGACTACTGCTTTACATGGAAATACCGCAACTGTGAAATTGTATTTTTATTCTGACATTAGCAGAATATAGACAACGATTGTAATGGAAATGCAGCTATTGACTCTGTTCTTACAGTTTTCAGTGTGTGGTCGGCTCCATCTCTTTCCTAAACAAATTTCTTCCATCTGAATGTAAAATGATTATTTATATCTCGTTTACCAGTACGAGATATAAGCCAATATTGGCCAGTTGCTAATGGCCAATATTGCCATTAGCAACTGCTTTGTCTGTTTTGCAACCTAACAGCAAACGTCATAGCTCTTATGCTGAAATGAAAGTCCTTACCTCTTGATAAATGGATCATTATCTCATTCCCATACAGGCAGCAGGTCTGTTCCAGATCTGACATGAAGTCTTCACAGCTGGCTGACTGCCTGGTAATATGACGGCACACTACACGTAGCCCATATATATTCAATGTTTATGCTCAGCATATCCATCTCATATCAACAGGATGTTGTGTTTTCTTAAGTTGGAGTCACAAAGAAGTAGGTTTATATTTTTAAGTTCTCTTTGTTTGTTTTTTTATCTGAGATTTGGAATACCAGTCTCTTCAATATAGCCCAGTACAGTTAAGTGGCAGTATATACCTTGAACTACTAGTCTAGTTATTGGGTAACAGACTGAGCAGCAGGGTCCAAAAGTTTTTACAACCTCTCTGAGCACAGAGCCTTATTACTGTAATATTCCTTAGCAATTGTCCATGACAAAACATACAAGATTAGTATAGATTAAAGATTTCTGATAAGTAATTAATGCAGCATTATGGTCTGTCCTTCTGTGAGTCTACAGAACAATGTGGTGACACACTGTAGCCATCAATCCAGAATTAGAAAGAAGACGAAGAAAAACCAGGAAGTGACAAGACACTTGTGATTTAGAGAATGCTCAACAAAACCAAATGTGTTTCCTGGGCAGTTTTTGCTAATATTCTGAAGAAACGTCCAACTTTCACTTCACTACAGATATCAGCAGATTCTTACTGCAGTTGTTTTGTGTTTAACAGTATAAATATGCATGCCAATGTGAGAGATATGAGTGAAGCTTTAAATGAATATGCAAACAGAAATGCTTGGAGGAAAAAATATTTATGTTGCTTTGAAGATGTGTTGAGTGAATAAATTCCAATATTTAATATTGGAAAAGTAGATGTCAGTAGAAGTTTTTACTGACATCTACTTTCAAGCAACATTTAATAATAATATTACATTATTTTTCTTGTTATACTTAATTACAGTAAGTTACTGATATGCTTTATTGAGCAGCATTTCAGTTGGTGATTTTGAGTGAGACACTCAGCTAAATTTGGCTTATGGTGCTGCTTCAACAGGTTGGTACCTTCACAAACCAACGTGCAGACGATTACTTATATGTGATGTGATGATTTAAGCCCAAAACTTACACAAGTTTGACATGAGCAACGGAACAGAGAATCCTGCAGTGAACACAGAAAAAGAATCAGGTGAGTGGCATACCTGAGACAAAGTCACACAGGTGGCTTCAGTGGATTTAATTACACAGACATAGAAACACCAAAAGGAGGAACAGACTTGGTTCATCACCAATTATTTCATTCCTTTGCTGTCAAAATGCTTTTGTTAGGTGCTGTCTTAAAAACCCTCATTTATTCCACTCTAGGAGATATGGAAAATGTATCAAATAGTTAACACAACTTACCACTCTAAGTTTATATTTCCCAAACTCACACGTTTAAGTTCAAAAACCTGCTAAAACTTGCAAGATTTCTTTGACTTTAAGAGTAGAAGTTATGACACAGAACTAAATGTGGCTCAAATGTTTCACACTTAACTATGATGATGAATATAGTGATTGTCCTAATATGGGTGTGTTTGGAAGAAAATAATTTATAGATTGGAGCATTTTATTTTGTAGAGTAAATGTGGTTCTTTTCTTTAAGCATCAGTCTACACATATTTTAATACCAGCAAGGCAGACGGTGAGTTCAGAACGGAGGACTGGCTTTGTTCCTCCTCTGCCAGAGAAGCTCCAAAGTTTTCACTTAAAGCTGCACCTAAAAGCACAACCACGAGCCAATAAATCAATTGAATAGAACAGCAGGCATTCTGAGCTGTTCTCCTAAAAATATTTGTTTTCTCCAACTGGCATTACATAAGACGAGTCAGTGCTCTACCACTCAGCAGTATGGTGTGAGTTTTTCGTTGCAATAAAATTATTATTATTTTTTTTTTATTAATCGCTGTGGCTACAGTGTGAAAGTTATTCATATTACAATGTTTTTGAACAGTTCAACAGAAAAGTTAATCAGAAATCTATTGCAGCACAGCATAGCAGGAACTGGGAGCATTAAGTCAACTCCCCTGATTTTAATATTAGTGGAAGACTCGTGGGTGTCCACCGAGTCTGATTCTCCTTTGTAGAATAATCCACAGAAAATAATTGAGCTCTTTCTCAGTGTCGAACATTTAATTTTTTTCCGCTACACCATCAGCTGTCATCGAACTCAGCTGACCGGCACTCAGCTGTTTCCGAACGTTCGTTCCTCTCCCCCATCCGGGGGGCCTTTCACAATAAAACATTTTACATTTCATAACTCCAATTTTCACTCTTACATTAGTCTTTAATTTCTCACTAGATTTTCTTTCCTGTTAGGGTTAGGCAAGATGTTTATCTGCTTGAGTCATGTTAAGCATTTCCCCAGGGTTTGTGGGGCATTCTGGACATCTATATAAGAAGTTACATAGGGGAGCCTTCGTGTACCCATTGTGCTATGTTGCTGCCTGGTAATTCTATGTTCAAATCCATTTTGAAATATGAAATCCCTCATTAATGTGGCCTTATGCATTTGTTTGAAAAGAGCATTCACATAATGACCAAAACAATCCCAAATCTGAGAATCCTCTCACCGTCCACTGATGCTGTCCCAAGGGAATTGTTGAAAGCATGATAGAAGAAGTAAAAAATTGAGAAATATCTGCTGTAATGGCAGATGGAGTAAAGGATAGACACACTCTGCTGTCTGCTGTACGTTTCCATTATGCTCCATCTGAAGATAACATCAAGGAGAGATTTCTCTGCCTGAAAATCTGAACGGCTGTGAAGCAGAGGCAGTCAAATGAAACTGAACTGCTGCTTGGGTTGGCAGCATCTCACACCAGGAAGTTAACATGAGATGGTGACACACTGATGAATTGATTTGTTCAAGGGGAGCAACCTGTTTAAGGGAAATAATTACATAGGCTGTGCATGTACATGACTCAAGATCTATAGGTATTTTTCAACCATTACCAAGCAGCATGGCTTGATTCTACATAGTTCCAGTGGTTTTCCATTACAATTGATTAAGAGTTGAAGTGGTTGTGATCATATAGTTGGATGATCCCAGAGTCTGAATTAACCCAATGTGATCAGTACACGACACAAACACAACCTGTTAGGTACACAGGTATGTATGTTGGGTATACAGGTATGTTCTGCTAAGTCTGCTATTGTCCTTGAAAACTTCACTGTTGTGAGTTTTTACAAATGGATGATTGGATTAATGTAAGGGAGATGCATTTGTGACCCAACCAGTGACTTGACATGTTTTCAGCACAACTCGGCTGTTTTGGAACCTGAGTGAAGTACGTTCTAAAAAAGGAACTGGTTCTACATAACCTTTGCAACCGAGTATCGTTGAGCCCAGCCTCACTGAGTAGGCTAGGCTAGAAGAAAAGGGCCATATAGTTCACCTACAGCTGAAAGACAGGTCCTGAAATCATGATCAGTCTGCTGTTTTCAGAAAACAAAATTGAGCAGGAACTTGTCTTTGTTTCTTACAGCAGAAAATGTGGAAAGATTAGATGCTGTCCAGCAAGACCACATACAGACACATGAGGATAAAAATATAATTAACTTTTTGAGTCTCTGTGAACACACATTGTGTTTGGCAACATAATTTTCTGCTACTAAGCTCATCTCCAGTCAGGTGAGTAAAACATGTCACCTAGGTAACCCTGCTATGGTTATAAAGCTCCCTTTTGGGGTTAGAGTTCAAGCAGATGCTACTGTTCTGTTTGCACATAGATGAGTTTTGTTGGAGTTTTTTTTGCTATGACTCATTGTTTTCCTGCTGAAACATGGATCAAAGATAATTCTCTGTAGCAAACAAAAATCTAAAAAAATATCTTGCCTAGTAGATTTCTATTGAAACAATCAGAAACCAGATAATCCAAACATCAGAAATGGAAAAAAAAAAAAAAAAAAAAAAACATATTTTTTTTTATTTTGGGAGTAATTTTTGTCTCTTTTTTTAGGGGAACAATCTACATCCTCAC
>NW_015114704.1:13080-16857 GCF_001443285.1 Poecilia latipinna | reverse complement strand
CTAGGAAATTTCTATTGAAAAAAACAAAAACCAAAAAAACCAAAAAACAAAAAAGGAAAAAAAAAAAAAAAAAAAAAAAAGCATAATTTATTTTAATTTGTGAGTAATTTTTGACTCATTGTTTACGGGAACAATCTACATACTCAACTGTGCTGGTCAGCGTAAAGGTGGATGTATTTCAAAGCACCATTGTCATGTATCACTAATACATGAAATTGGTGTTTTGAAATTTATTCACTACTGAACCTGGCTTCAAAGTTATAGTTTCTGGTCTCCCAAAACCCTGGATCTGTGAGGATGCACAGCCTAAAAGACAAAAAACCTTTTGTGTTTTAGGGAAAGACAAAGGATTCATCAAAAATAATTTCCGTGTGGACAGGGTCTTATCGCGCATGTACAGAGATCAGGATTCTTCTGACATGGAGCTGAAGCAACAGCCGCCTACTGAAAGCCACCATAACAAATGATCCTGAGCCTCAAAAGACTCATCGTTTCCCATCAACTTTATTAGTCAAATAAGTGAAGTATGCAGTTTAGAGTTCGATTTGTCACAACTTACCAGGTACAACAATGGAGCTCGAGAACCTGCTCCAGAGACTCATGAAGAAACCCTACACTGTTTTACAACACTGTTACACAACACCCTTGTAGATTGTGTTGTGTAAGGTTTCACAACACCCCATTATGATCATTATCACCTGTATTTGACTGCAATGTAGACAACAGAAACTCTCAATGGGATATTATCATCCTTACAGCAGAAAGAACCACATGCTTCATCATCTAAAGACTAGTCAAGTTTCTTTAAGTAAAATCTATTTGCATAGCACACTTTGGCTATGATGCAGTTTAAAATGCTTTGCAACATAAAAACAAAACTCAGCAACCAATCACATAACAACTAATGAACATTCCCTTTCTCATGGACCTTAACACTTATCGCTTTTGGCATGAAGAAAACATGCCAGAAGCATGAAACTGAACTGCTGCTTGAGTTAGCAGCAGTTCAGTTGCCAACCCAACTGAACTGCTGCCCTGTCCTCCCCTGTCCTTATCCAGTTTTATGTACATTTACATATAAATTCAGGAAAAAAATGGGAATCAGTACTTCTCCTCTAATGTTGGCACGTTGCATAGATTTTGCATGCTGTCAGCACACTTGCTAACAAACACTGAAAAACACAGGGTACTGAACAGCTCAGCCAATCAGCAGCAGATCAGGCAATCAATCCAAAAGGAAATGTCTGTATGGAGCACTGCCAGTCCACATCCAATCAGCAACACTCACAGAAAAACAATCTAGCAAATTTGGAGAAATATGAAAAAACAACATCCAAACATTCAAAAAATCAAAAGCAAGATCACTAAAGAAAATGTGCAACTCAGAGGAAACAGTTTGACATCAGTTACTCATTCAAACGTTTGGAGGTGACTGTTTGACTGAACTTTCAGCACAGCTATGCTAAAGGATTGGTTTACTTGGAATCAGACACAAAAATCAACTATTGTGGTCCCTGACATATAACTTAACTCATCTACCTGAGCAAAGAGCAGAAAGTCTTCACAATTTGCTTCCAAAAGAAACAAATATAATTGTCAGTTTTCATCTTCTTCTGAACTTGGTCACCATTTTCTTTTTCTGCTGTGTTTATGAGTGAATCACAGCAGTCTGCTGTGTTTCTTGGAGCCCACCATTCCACCATTGACATTACTGGAAAAGACAAGTGTTCTGTTGTCGGCCCTTCTTCTGCTTCCAGATCTGACTAAGGCTCAAAGATGTACAATTGTACGGTTTACAGCCATTTTCAGATGTATGAAGTGCAAGCGTAAACATGTATTTCGGAGGGTCGTGGCCAGCAACAGCTTTTTTGCATAAACGTAACAGAACCTTAAAACAGCTCATTCCGAAAGGAGCTCCAGTTAGGCAGAACTAAGCAGTTGAAATCTCATAATCCAACAATTGTTTTTGTGTCAAAAATGTAATGAATATGTTCTGTATAGCCAATAGACATATCTTAACTTGTTTTGAAAGCACTCACATGTACTTGTCAATTTCAAGAAAAGAAAAAAAAAGCTTAATTGCTCTTCATTTCAATTAAGATTTGTGTGGTTTTTCTACTCCTTTAAATGTGATTCCCAGTTTTAAAACTGGTGGTGTCACTTGTTAGTGGAGGACCTTTTATTTTAAAGCAAGCACATTGCTACCAGTTACTGCCTCTACTAGAGTTGTATGAAGGAGGAAAGACAGGTCTCGAACATGACTACGAGGTTAATTAGTCTCTCTAAATTGTCCAGGTATGACTGTGTGTGTGTGTGTGTGTGTGTGTGTGTGTGTGTATAGGTGTGTGTGCGTGTGTATATGCATGTGCGTGCGTACGTGTGTGTGTGTGTCTGTGTTGCCCTGGAAGGGACTGGAGACCTCTCCATGATGTAGTCTTCTTTCTGAATGTATGGATGTATCCTTGTGTCTTCTCATAAGTGGTGCCTTGCCTCAACTAGTTCAAACAGCTGGACTTTTATTATTTTAACAAACCTGGCCTGGTTCTAAAATCAGTGGCGGATCTACAAACACACATAAAACCATGTTGCATTGGCCAAATGAGCTTGCTTATCAGGAATTAATTATGTAGAAAATTAAATTGACTTTCAGTGTGAGTTTGCCTCAGGTGTAAAATCCCACAAGTGCCTTTTAAGACCAAAGCAGCTCGGACTGAAGGGAGAGCCATCATGTTCATTCTAACTCTAAAAAGCCAAATAGCACTTAGGAGATGCTATGTAATTATGTAAAATAAGATGGAATACACTTCACAGAATATATTATAATATTATGGTGATACAATACTGCTGATAAGATAAATATTAGAGCTCTACAAAACTCTATAACCAGAACATATTGAATCAAAAATACTATTTTGTAGGTGTGAGAAAAAAGACGTCTCTGTAACCACGGAGGTTTAAATGATCTATTCCTAAAGTATGCATAAAGCGACTGTAATAAAGTTGAACCACCAAAAGACTGGTGGGGTTGGTGGGGAAGTGTCATAAAAAATTGTTTCATAAAAAAATGGTTTCCTTATATCAGTGGTTTCCAAACATTTTCTGCGCCCACCCCCTATGGATTACAAATAGCTGTCTGGTTGAAACGGAGTGTGACAGGGGGGGGGCAAAATGAATGTACGTAGCTGAAAATAGACACCAACATCTGTAGCCTACAAGGTACTTGTTAAGCTTAAGGTTCTGTATTGATATTAGCTAGTCATCTTTTAGCTAACATTACCTGCATCCAACAGCTTTACTCAACTCAGTCGGTTAGTTTGGAGGGAAAAACTGTGAAAAGTTCTTTGCGGTTTGCTGGTTTGCTGCCGTGATTCTAACTCAAACCTACGTAGCTCCACACAGCAGCAGCAGGTCTCCTTCACAGGTGTAAACCCAGCGCGAGCTTCGTAGCGCTCATGTTGCGTTTAAAGGCGGCTCGGAAAAACAGGTTACAACATGTTAACAACGGATTAAACAGTTTTAACTGCTGATAAAAGTTATACAGAGGACACAAATATGGGAAGTGTGGAAGCTCCTACCGTATCAAATTGACATAGGAATAACAGAGAGTTGGCCATTCTAAGGTAAAAACCCAGCGCATACAGTGTTCATGTTTTGTTTTGTTTTTTTCATCCAGACGGCTTCCCGCGCCCCCCCTGCAATGACACGGCGCCCCCCTTAGGGGGCGCGCCCCACAGTTTGGGAACCTCTGCCTTATAACATTGATTTGAAAGAGGATTG
>NW_015114704.1:0-10034 GCF_001443285.1 Poecilia latipinna | reverse complement strand
AATATGGGAAGTGTGGAAGCTCCTACTGTATCAAATTGACATAGGAATAACAGAGAGTTGGCCATTCTAAGGTAAAAACCCAGCGCATACAGTGTTCATGTTTTGTTTTGTTTTTTTCATCCAGACGGCTTCACGCGCCCCCCCTGCAATGACACGGCGCCCCCATTAGGGGGCGCGCCCCACAGTTTGGGAACCTCTGCCTTACATAAAAGCAAAAGAATAATAGCTTGTAAAGCGCTGCAAAGTGTAGAGGGAGGGCCCAGAGGAGGGGAGCAGCAGGACACCGAGCAGGCTCATATTCTCCACTTCCTTCCCTAAATCATTCAGGGCTGCTCATATTTTTCAGGCCAGCAACCTTCTTTGTTGTGGCTTCAGGGAATCGATGACAGAAGCAATTACACTACAGAGGGCCCCTGGAGTTCGGAGAGCAAAAGAAGGTGATCCTATTGACCACGAAAATGCAAAGCCAGGGTATAACAGCAGACTATTTGGTTGTACAGCGGCTACTTCTACATGATAAACGCTCCAATCTTTCTGTGTTAAAACCATGATTGAAAACATGCTCTGATGGAAGTGAACATGGTTTTTCAGATAAAATTGTGGACACTTGAAAAAATTTATTACGTTTTTCTTTTTTTAACCCGTCTGTAGGGAGTGTGTATGCACAGGATGCAGGATGACACACAGTCATTGTCTCATTGTTTCCATGTTTTGTAGACTTGAACAATAAAATGGCTTCATTGTGGCAAATTAATCCCCAAACATCTGAAATGTTTTATTCTGTCTGTTTCTAAACAAGCAAATATGTTGGCCTACTAAAAATGCTTTCTTTGTGTGTTGCAAAGTAAGGAAATTTACTGTATGTTTTTGTTAAATCAATTCCTGTCTTGTCAATTGTGTGTACATTGTCATGAACCCTTTTTTATACACCCTTCCGCTAGTGCGCTAATAGCAGAGCTAATTTTTCGTTTAGCAGTTATATTTACTCTGAAAATATTTAGCGCACTTAGCTTCCCCTGATTTAACTTTTTCAGATAAATTCTAAAGTGCTAATTTACTTTAATGTTTTGTAGCATTTCAGTTGAATAAAGTTCGACATCTGTGTTGAAGTTTTTGATCGTCGACTGAAGAATTCTTGCTGAAGACTGTTTATGCAGCAGTTTCACTTCATCTCATCCTTCTCCCTCAATTTTCTTTTTCCCCAATAGTGGTTTTAAACAAGAAACACACAACAACAAAAGCACTGTGAACAGTAGAGAACAAGATATTAAAGTTAAACACAATATGTCAGGGAATTTTAAAACATGCAAGTTAAAAATACTTAAAATACTTAGATGCTTGAGGGTTGTAGTCTTTCAAAAGCAGACATAATTTGAATTGAAGTTAGCATTGTAGCATTAGATTCTGCTAAAAGCTATGTCGGTGTAGCACGACAGCAACTAACATTTTAGTTTGCGTTGTCCACCACTGTGTACTGAATAAAGAATGCATAAAATGCAATATTGTGTCAGAACAGGACATGAAAAAGGTCAATGATTTATGCAAGCTAGCAGTTGTCACTTAAAGCATAATGAAGGTTGAGGTGAGAAAATCTTGATCATTTGCAGAGAAAGTGTCAGCACAGCGGACCATGAGATCAACTGCTGTTATTGGGAGCACTTTGAAAACATTTGCAGAATTTTAGCACAAAAAATTGTTTCCAGATTGGTAGTAAGAGGAACATTGATCAACGTATTTGATTTACTTTTGATAATGGCATTTAACAAAATGTAATACCTATAGCTTGATTCCGCATTGGTTACTGCATTGTGTTTTATGGTATAAAGAAATGATTTGTCTTGTTGCTAAAATGTGCTATACGAATAAACTTGACTCGATCATGATGCACCCTCCTCCACTGTGCCGCATTAAAAAAATCATAAGTAGCATCTTCTTATCAAGCCATCCAGATTCTACTTTGCTTTCAATATGCTATGTTTGGTGCTCCCTTACAGACTTAGAAGATGTGGTAACACTTTATTTAACAAATTGTGAATAAGACTGTCATGACACCATCATAAACATGATGTAACAAAAAGTATTACTGATTAAACTTCAGCTTTAATAACATAAAGCTACCTAATTTTTAAAGTGTAATTAGTTATACTTTTATAACAAATTTATGTCAGATCATGATTTCTTGGTTAAAGTCAAGTTGTCAGAAAGAAGACATTTTGTATAATGTCAACTTTGTATTAAAAGTGTCATGATTTACCGAATGACACTTTATGACAACAGTCATAAATATTCATGAAGACTTACTCTTGTTCATGACAGGTGTTATGTCATGTTTATGATGGTGTCATGACAGTCTTATTCACAACCCGTCAATTAAACAACAAGGAAGATGTCCCTTGTTCTTTAAGCCCAGAACTCATCGATGCCATCTTTTGGTTACTAGACTGCTGTCAGCATTAGTCAGTGAGGCGAAGATCTTCATGTGCATTCATGGAGAGCTCTTCAGAACCTCTGGCTCTACGCTGGTAAAACTACAAAACTTTGTTGTAGCAGAATCCGCAGAATATTTTCACCAACTGTTTCACTGCATCCAATTTAAGAGAAGATGAATTGCAGGGATCGTTTTCAGGTCAGATGCATTCACTCTGCTGTATTATTCCATTATGCCTGTTTGTCTCGCCTTTCCATCTCTCCTTGATGAGTTTCTATCAAACAGGGTCTGCTTTCCCTTCCCCTCTCCAGCGGCTGTGCTTCAAGAGTCTCTCAGCTGTGTCTCTCCAGAAGAGCTGAAAGCCTCATTACCTGAATTCTATGCCCTAACATTGGCACTCCTTCAATCCCCCCCTTCTGTTTCTTTCTTTTTCAGTTCTGAGTCTCTCTCCCACTTCTGTCTCGGTTCAGCAGCTGGAACTTGTCGGTGCCAGCCTTGGCCATCACTTTTCAATGTCTCTTTTGCCCAAGCCGACCCTCTGTCTGTCCTCGCCAATCCTCCAAGCTTCATTTCACACATTCCACTCTTCTTTTCCCCCCTCCCATCTTGCTCCAATTGTTTCATCCCACTTTTCGAAGTGTCCTCTTTGTCTCCTTTTCTCTTGGCCTTTCAGTGAGTCGGTTTGTTTTCTTTGCTTGGCAACGCTTAACGCCGTCTCTTCCCACAGAGAGTGGAAACAAGAGTAAAGGAAAAAGGAAAACTAAGTGCTGGCGTGATTTCAACTCAGCTAATTGGTTTACCCGGCTGCCCACCCAGCAAAGCTTGGGTTATCCTGCGTTCAGCTGCTGCGTGTGTGGGCTAAGAATGAACAAAAACACCAGCAAAAATGGGCATTAACTTATGATGGCCTCACCACATGTAATATAAATTGTTTGTCCCTTTAAGCTCCTCCACCTAAACCTAAAATTCCCAAAAATCACATCACTGAAAACTTTAGTACACTGTAAAAAAAAAGTCAGTAAATTTACGGTAAAAAATGGTTAAAGACTAACAGTTTTTGACCGTCATATCCACAAAGATTTCATTACCGTAGAAATTACATGGAACTACCGTAAGTCGAAACTGCAAAGAAAGTCAGTAAATTTACAGTAAAACACGGTAAAAGACCAACAGTTTTTGACCGTCATATCCAAAAACATTTTATTACCGTACAAATTACATGGAACTACCGTAAGTCAAAACTGCAAAAAAAGTCAGTAAATTTACGGTAGAAAATTGTGAAATACCAACGGTTACTGACCGTAATATCCAAAACATTGTGTTACCGTAGAAAATACATGGAATTACCGTAAGTCAACACTGTAAAATAAATCCATAAATCTATGGTAAAAAATGGTAAAATACCAACAGTTACTGACTATAATATCCAAAGCATTATACTACCGTAGAAAATACGTGGAATTATCAAAACTCAATAAACATATATCCTAAGTTATTTTGACAGTCATGAATGTAGAAAATACAGAAATATATTGTAAAAATATAAGTAGTTGTAAAGCTCATAGAAAAATATTGTAATATTGCCAGCAGTTAATTACCCTAAACTTAACAGTACTAATCGGCCAAAATTACAAATTTTGCTGATATTTATATCTACAATGTAAAACTGTAAACGAGACTGCAAAAGTAACTTTTACAAAGAACAGAATACTGGAGTGATATTTTGGTTTCTTTTTTAATAATGCCTTTAATACACCAAACTGAAATCTCAACAGTAGACCAGGCATCGATCTAGCAACCCACCGATTGCAAAGCAAACTCCTACAGCCAACGCTACCATCTTTTATGAGAGTATTTGATTAAATGATGCATTTGAGATTAATGTTATGCCTACCATTGATTTCTTATACATTAAGAGAACTGTATGTTAGCCCCTCTTGCTTGGATGAAGCTGAAGTTGGTTTCCAATTGCTGCTTCCAATTTGGGAAATGGCTAAAGGGCAATTCCACCTATTTTTTCACTACCATCAACATATTTAATTTACTCTAGCTATAAAACTACAACACCTAAACTCTTCAAATCTGGACTAGATTATTCTCATATCAGAATATTTAGAACCAAATGTGGGATTTGTGAAACCTTTATCTGATTTGTGAAACTTCAATAAAGAACAATTCTAGTGTTATCCAAAATCATAAAAGTTGTGAAGTCGCCCTTCATTGAAGTTTCACAAATCCCACACTTGGTTTTAAATATTGTGCTATTAGTAGAGAATAGTCTAGAGAGTTTTTCATTTTGTTATTGTGATAAATAGCAGGGTTTATAGTAAATGGAGACTGTTATTTGTCATGTAAACAAATAATTAAATAATTATCTAGTTTGTATTGCTGCTTGATCCTTCAGCATCAGCAGCAAGATTCTTTTCACTCTGTTCCTGTAGTTGAGCGTGGCTCAGGATATTGTGGTGTCCTGAACTCAACACAGTAAAGTCACAGTGCGCTAGCTAAGGCTGCTAACTAGCAGGTGCTAGCTCAGGGTGCTGAGAGCCCAGTAGGCCTGGTCCTTGTCAGGATGCAGGTACTGTCTTTGAAATCAAGTTTCTGCTATTTTTGCGCGTTCAGGAGGAGAAGGACAAGGACAACACATCTCTGCATCACAGGTGAGTCCCTTTCACGGTTTTAACTGAAGTTAGCTAACTTTAACCAACTGATAAAGAAATGTGTAATTTCTGAGCCATGCTGTTTATCTACATGCACTACAGCTAGATATTTTTAGTATATGGAACATTTAATTTTCCCAGATGCAACACTTCCATTAATGTTTCTGTAGGAACGACTGCATAGATTATATTTCTGGTCTACTTTAGACTGCATGTGCTTAAAGTTATTGTTAATGGCAGAAGCAACTCTTTCAAGTTTGGTTCAGTAATTAATTTGAATTACTTTGAGTGTGAAATGTTCATGAATGCAAGTTAAATCTGTGAAGAACACGTTAGCTTTTGTTTCAATACTTTGGTAATATTTGGTAGTATAAGGCTTGGCATCACAGCTAATATTTAATATTTTCATTTGACCTCTTGACTCTCACCCCCAAAATATTTGCACTAAAGTCACTGGGTCCATGACAGTTGAAGGATTTCAAAGGGTAGGCCTTCTGCTCATCTGGATCAAAAGGGGCATTCCCTAGCCATCGGGTATATACAGTCTATCCCAGAGGTGGGCAATCCTGGTCCTCAAGGGCTGGTGTCCTGCAACTCTTCGATGTCTCCCTGGTCCAACACACTTGAATCCAATAGCTGAATCACCTCCTAACTGCAGTCAGGATATCCAGAGTCCTGCTAACGACCTCATTATTTGACACAGGTGTGTTGAAGTTGAGACACATCTAAAAGTTGCAGGAGACCCTTGAGGCCTGGAGTTGCCCATCCCTGGTCTATCTGGTAGGATATGCCCAGAAGATCTTCAAAGGATTCATGGAACAAGCATAAAAATCAAGTTCAAAGATATGTATCTATGTATTTCCCAACTGACTAAAATGAAGGAAAAATGGTTTAAAAAGCGCTGCTGTTTATCAAAATACTTCCTACGTTTTCAAATTATTGTGTTAATTTTTATCTTAAAAATACCATTCGGTAAAGAGAATTAATGCAATGTGTCTGCTTGCTTTCAGCTTTGCAGCATTTATTACTGTTCTCACACAAAGAAAAAAGACTAATGGATTAATGAATGCAAACATACATATTAAACACTACAATATCTTAGCGTTATGCCAGCAGGTTAGTAATCACCAGTAAATACTTGTTGCCATCGAGAATAATTAACTAATAGCCAAGCTGCCAGCTAGATATGATAATTAGACACTTCTTAAAATAGACTTTGCTCATAGCAAAGAAAAAGTTATGGGGAGATGCAGGAAAGCTATTTATATATTTGTTGCTCACAGCACAAATACTCTATTAACAACACAAAGTAAACATCTCGCTCATAATAGCCGTGTAGCTTTTTAACTCACTGCTGAAGTTCTGCTTTGCTGGAAGGGAAATGGTAAATATTGTTCCAGCTACATCTAAGGCCTGACCAAATGTAAGACATGTAGGTTCAGAACTGCAAGGTGGAACTTTTCAAGTGGAGGAAAGGAAGACTTCAAATCTGACGAGTTTCTTCATGACCAGTTATAAATAGATATTGGTTATTAGTATAGAAACTTTATAACCATTACAAGCAAATTAAACGAGCTTCCACCTGAGGGTGGCTGAACTCAGCCTTAAGGAAAGTGTGAGGGCTTGAGGAATCATGACATAACATTAAATGCTGCTCAATATCACAAAATGGAGGACAGAGCTGATTAAGAAAGCCATTATAATAATAGGCTGCCAAATATCTCAAATATCTGTATTTTCACATGTTTCTGCATACTGTAATGATAGTTTTCTAGCTCCTGCATTATCTTAGCGGCCATTATCTTGTACACAACTGACAGAAATGTCATGTCAAAATACTCATAGAACTATAATTAAATGTTCTATAAAGTTCACAGAAGCAGGAATTACCAATACAATGTCTTTATGTTCACACTAAAAACACATGAACATTTGATTAACATTAACTGAAAATAGGGGAGAAAGAATAACGGGAGGGATTTTCAGTTGCTTCACCAACAGTTTATTAATGCAATGAGAGGAGAGCGGGAAAGCCCCCTAGTGGTGGATGTGAGAGCTACCAATAAATCCCACAAGGCTCACTAGCTGATTACTGATGTATGTATTGCAATTTTCTAAAATTAAATTATGCAAAAACTAATGCAACATGAATAACACATTTTAAATAATTTCCTTACTGTTTATCCTCTTTGCTTTTAGGTTTAAATGAACTAATATTTCTTCTAAACCTTTTAACATCTGATGTTATTCATCTTGTGTATGAGGTGATTCTCTGCACCACTTTTCAGTTAGAGTGGGTTTTAGTTGTGACTTGTGTGCAATCCCACTTGATTATGCAGCAGATCAGAGAGGAGGACCCTTCTGGAAGTGGAAAAAAAAAATATCCCACCACACAGTACATCAAAACAGAGCAATCAGTGAATCCAGTGTTAGAATGAGCTTTTTACAGGCAGTGGAAGCTGCTCTGCTGTGTTGGGATCAACAGATATAATTTTGCTGCCATCTCACAAATGTGCGAAAGATATTTCACCCTATTGGTAGTGTGTGTGGTGATTTTTACACACTGAGGAAACAGTTCAGGATTTGTATTGCCTCAGTGTCAGTTTTATCTCAATTGTTATATGAAATCTCAATTTCATATAACATATAAACACGGTGAGAGAAAAACCTTAATTATCCACATCTGGTGCTCTTAGTTAGAACTGGACCTGCAGGAGTATAAAACACACAGAAAGCACACTCTTCATTCATGAGGCCAACACAAACTCTGCAAAAACATATATCACAAACAGCAGACACTCAGACTGTATGTTGTGGGACAGAGACACAAGTTGGATGCGAGTGTTGCTGAGACTTGCAGCCCATCTGAGGACTCAGAGACTCACTAACGGGATGGAATCGATCTTGGAGAAGTTGCTAGCCACACTAATTTGGATAATTGGGAACTGAGATGTATTGGTAAGACTTTATGGGAGATTGAAAATTAAGACATTATGTGTCTAATAGGCTTTCTCGTGTTGCCTTAGAAGGGCTGCATATTTCCAGTCTCCTTGAAGATGTGTAAACATAATGCTCCTTCCCATCTCACCCCCTCCTCCTATCAGCATGTGACTGTGGAGGTGGGCGCTTCCAAGGACATATTCCTTGATAACACCATCAAATCAAATCAAATTTTATTTATGTAACACATTTCAGCAGCAAGGCATTTCAAAGTGCTTTACATCATTACAAACACAAAAACACAGTCATGCAACATTGAATCAACAATCAAAAACATTACATTAAGCCAAGTGTCATCATTAAATTTGTGATTGTTTATGTTTCAAATCCAACTATAGACAGGTGATTTATAAACTAACAAAAGTATTTTTTAAAGTCTATTCCATAAGCTACAGGGAGGCAGTGCAGGGACTTTAGAACTGGTGTTATGTGCTCTATCTTCCTGGTTTTAGTCAGAACGCGAGCAGCAGCGTTCTGCACTCAAAAGAAATTAGTTGAACCAACTTAATTGAATTGCTTCAATTGGTAACAAGCAATCCAATTAAGTTTATCCAACTTAATTTATTAAGTTTAACCAATTCAATATATTATAATCATCCAAGTCAATTTGTTAATTTTCTTTTTTAACAAATGTATTAAGTATGTTTAAGATGACAAATCTAAGTCAGTCTTACTCAAATAATTTAGCTTACTTCAAATAAAGAAGTAAATTAATAAAGGATATCTTCTTTCAAAGGGTTTTTGGCTGAGGCAGCCTTTATTTGAGCGTAGTTATTCAGGAAAGTGGTCAATGACAGAGAGGAAGAACTGCAGCTAATGTTATCAGGTTGGGCATCAAACCTGCGAGGGCTGTGTCAAGGACTAAGTCCTCCTTCTGTGGATTGTGCTCTACCCCTGCGCCACCCCAGCACCCTGGTTGGTACAGAATCTGTCCCTGATAAGCTTGAGTCATGGTGTCAGAGATAGGATACAAATGTGGTATTGAACTTAATTCTTTCAAGTAAAGTCAAAGTAAAAAGATCCTTTAAAGAAAAGAGTTGTAACTTTTAAATTAGAGTGTATTTAGAGGACACTGTAAAAAGAGTATTAGGCTGCAAACTAAGAAGTTATAAAATATTTAGTTTAGAACGACTTACAAGTTTGAGTTGACTTTTTGTAGAATTAAGTCAAAGAGATTTTAAATGTTTATTAGAACAAAATAAATGATTTGAGTAAGAGTGACTTAAATTTGTCATGTTAAACCCTCTTATGAATTAAGTTATAAAAACTTAGCAAATTGAGATGGAAGGACTTATTGAATTGAGTTGAAAGATCATAATAAATTGAGTTGTTCAGACATAGGATACAAAACTGGCATTGAACTCAATTGTTTTAATTAAAGTCAAAGTGAAAAGTTCCTTTATGTTAAAGATTTCTAAGTTTTGAGTTAATTGAACACAAAAAAATACTTTGTCATAGTAAAAGCAAAAGAATTAAGTGAAATTAATGTAAATAAGTCCTTAAGATGAACTCCAGCCCAAATACACTTTTTAGAGTGTGGATCAGCTGCAGCTGTTTGATTGATATGTTGGACAGACCTGTGAAGACGCTGTTGCAGTAGTCATTGCGACTAAATATGAACGCATGGATGAGTTTTTCTAGATCGCGCTGAGACATTAGTCCTCTAATCCTGGAGATGTTCTTCACCTGATAGAAGGCCGACTTTGTAATTGTCTTTATGTGGCTCTGAAGGTTCAGGTCAAAGTCTATCACTACTCCCAGGTTTTGGATCTGATCGCTAGTTTTCAGTTGTAATAACTGAATTTTCAGTTCTAATAACTGAGTTTTCAGTTCTAATAACTGAAGATGTGCATTGACTCTAGATGGCTCCTCTTTAGGTCCAAAGATAATAACTTCAGTTTTGTTTCTGTTAAGCTGGAGAAAGTTTTGACACATCCACACATTTT
>NW_015114703.1:193156-212312 GCF_001443285.1 Poecilia latipinna | reverse complement strand
TTCGGTGGTTTTTATCACACTTCAATTTTTGTGTGGATTGTAGAAAAAATGCTACAGCCACTATGCACATTACAAAAACTGATAGATTAGGAGAAATATTCGGAGTATAAACGTCATTATTCTTAAGGAAAACTGGTTAAATGATGCAAAGAGCAAAATGAATAACTTTCTCCTCCTGCTGTTTTTAAGAAGAAAATGTTGAATTTCATTTTGCTCCACTCCTTTTCTGTACACTACTATAATCACAGTTATGAAGACTATTGTAGCTCTTCATCACATTATGTCATCAGCATGGTTTCTTTTTTTTATTGCCTTATAATGTATTCAAAACAAATACGTAGGTATATTAATCTATGCAAGTATCAATGCTAGAATAAAAAAAACAACAAATTTTTAAATGTTTTAATTTATTACCTTGCACCTGCATGTTGCAATATCTTCACAGATGCTTGAAAACAAACTAAACTGCTGTTTGTTGGGTTATGCTTACCTGCTCCTGTTGGTCCTGCAGAGCCTGCTGCTTGTGGGCTTCAACTACTTCCAGCTGCTGCAGCACAGCCTGGTGATCTGTCTGCGCATCGCTCAGGCTTCTCTTCAGGTCATTAATCTAACACACAAACCAGTAGATATGTCACAACAAGTGTGAGAAAAAGGAGAAGCCCATCATGCTAATTTATGATCTCCAGCCGTTTCCATAGTTTGATGATGGTGGATTTCAGACCTGCTCCTCTAGAGATGCCAGGTCTTTTCTCTTGCTCTCCTCCAAGTCCTGCTTTTCCTTCTCTGCTTCCTGGAGTTTCTCTTCCAGCGTCCGGTGTCGCTCCTGAGCTTCCTTCAAAGAAGCCTCCACTGACAGGCGAGCCTGCTCCGTTACCTGGGGAGTGGGAAAGAAGTCAACACAACCGTCAGAAGAAATGAAGATAAAAACCAAGAGGAGGACTTCTGTTCTCCAAGCAACATCAGGAGCCAAACTTTTGTTTGACCATTTAAATTAATACTTCTTTGGTATATTAGGAGTAATTTATAGGAATGTTGCAAAATCAAAATCTTATCAAGTATTTTTGGTCAAGTTTCTAGAAAAACATCTTGAAAAAAAGACAAAACTAACTTACAAGTAACTTTTCAGGAACATGTAGGAACTTGTTTTAAGTCAATAAATCCTTAATATTGATGAAAAAGATTCTTTCACTTATAAGTAAAAAATAAAAAAATAAAAAAAATAGTCTTGTTCCACTGGCAGATAATTTCACTCATAGCTCACACTTTTTCATTAATATGAAGGAATCATTGATTTAAAATCTCACTGAAAAGTTACTTGTAAGTTAGTTTTGTCTTTTTTCCAGCATACTAAGATATTTGCAATAGAAGCTAGAACAGAAATACTTTGTGAAATTTTGTGTTTTTGCTGTGAATGACAAACAGAAATGTTGCCAGCCCTAATTTGATATGGTCTGTTTAGACACTACAATTTGTTTCCAAAATATTACTGCCATTCATAAAATCTTGTTTTTAAACAATTTATAGTATTGTGAGGCGGCTCTTTGTGCGTGCTTTCATGGCTAAGTGTTTTTCCATCACTGTTTTGGCATAAAAATAAAGTGGTCAAATGTATTAAACCGAAAGGAATTTCTCTATAACTCGCTTTACAGCACTGAGGATGGTAAAACATATAAGCAGTTTATGATGTGAGAGTCCTGTAAACTGGTGGTGTCTACACGGCGTCCTGACCTGCTTCTCTGTCTCCAGGGACTCCTCCAAGCTTTGAGCCATGGCTCTGTACTGCTCCATGCTGGAGGTGGCGGCCCTCAGGCTCTCTGCCAGTTCCTCTGCCCGGGTTTCAGCCAGCTGCAGGCGGCCCTGGAGCTCCTCCCTCTCTTGATCTGAACCCTGCAGGCCTGCAACAAGACAGAACAGCTTGGGGAGCGTGCATTTTTCCCTACAGGAAAAACAAAATCATTTCAAGTCTCGAGTCTTTTAAGAAAAAAAAAAAAAAAGTGTGGCTGAAACCATCAAATAACCTAAAACTGGGTCAAACCACAACAATACAGACAACCGTTAAAAACAAAACGGTGTAATTGTGTTTTATTACATTCTTTGCACGCACATTTAAATAATCTGAAAGAGAACCAATTAACTGCTTCATTTAAGCAGACTTTATAACATCCAGTGAAAACATGTTTATGTTTAAATACGCTTTAAACAATAAACTATACAGTTCTCCTGCATAGTTCTAGTAAAAGTCTTTATGCCAAGAAAATACACCAACATCAACCGTGCATATAAAAAAAGTAACGGGGAAAAAGAAACCAAAATGGAAATGACATCAGAAGAATGGCAACATGTTTGCATAAGTCAGAGCAGAACAACAAACTGTGGGGAGAGTTTGGGTGGAAAAATCTCACTAGATAAAGACAAAGTAAACCAGGTTTTCCATATTTGCTTCTGTATTATTTCTGTGGAAATAATACAGAAATTAGACTTGTTTTGGAGAAATGTAAATGCTACAATTTAAAGAATCTGTGGGTAAGCCTGTCACAATAAATCAATTAATCGCATTAAAAATGAAAAGAAACTCAATTTTAATTTACTTGATTTATCGTTTTTCTCTTTTCTCCCAAAACGGATCTTCAGTCTTTGAAAGACAATTTTGTTTACAGAGACTTCATAATTTATTTATTTGTTGTTTTTTAATTTATTTTGTATATTTCAAATGTCTTCCAGTACCAACTTAAAGTTTATTTATGTTTGAGAATGTGTTCTTGCTTTATTATGACATTATTATTACCATATTACTTGAAAATGGTCTCAAAATAACAACATTATCGTTTATCACAAGTTCTGGGACAATTTATTGTCCAGCAAAACCTGTTATCGTCACAGACCTATTTGTGGGTTCCCCGTAACAAAAGATTTTCAGAAAATTCATTCTGGAAATATAAAACTAAACATTTTGAAGGAAGATGTGTACTTATTTAATATTCTATTAATTGCTTACAAACAAAAGCCCCAACAAGGAGCTGGTCCCAGTTAACTGCTCCCTCAATACAATGACTGAATATTGTTGAGGAAACAACTGGTCTTCATTCTTTATGACATCCAAGAAGAGACATAAGGAAATCCAACACAATCATCAAAAGATGCTTATAGATTCCAGACACTTGCAACTGAGATGTTTTGTTTCCCTTTTACAATTTTCTTCTGTCTAAATATACATTTACTTTATGTTCTGGATGCTGTGAGGAGGGGCTGCAACACTGTCTGTGGTATATCCTTACATGTTGGTATCCAGTGAAAATGTTAATAAAAATTAAAGTAGAAAAATAAAAGTAGTTATGTTAACCTCTGAAGACGGGTGTGGGTGGAGAGCCCAGGGTGTGGCGTGCCTCGGGGCGGCCTTGCTGCATCCTCAGGGTGTTGAGCTCCAACTCGGCCCCATTCAGCAGCTCTTTGGTTTTCTGATGTAAGGCCACCTGCGTCTCCAGCTGCCTCTTGACGTCCATTAGTTGGATCTGCAGATTAAAAAATAATGTTTTTTTGTATATGTACATATCACATCAATTAATTTCAGAAAATATCTTCGACATGGTGTTTACTTCTTGGTTCCTGCTGCACAGATGGCGCTGTTCCACTTCCTGCTCCAGCTTCTTCTGAAGCTGGGAGATTTGCAGTTCCTGCTTTTCGATCTGGCCGTTGAGACGCTGACGTGCGTCGGCCTCAGAACGCTCCAGAGTGGCCTGAAGTACAGAACGACAGACATTTCCAGCTTCTGCTACCTGATCCTTACTACAGTAGGTAAAGTTAAGTCTTCAGTTACCTGTATGGTCTGGAGATTGGTCAGCAGCAGGTTCTGGTTCTGCTGTTGGCTCACAAACGTCTCTTTCTCCTGGTTCAGCCTGGACTCCACCAGCTTCAGCATGTCTCTCTCCTTGCGCAGCTTCTCAGCCTGACCCTGAGTGATGAGATGAGATAAATTATGAGGTAGCTCGATTCACCTAAGAAAAAGAGCCCCTCAAAAGTCTTCAGGAGTGGATAATTGTGACGTGTGAAGAGAATGGCAAGATATTTTCAACATGCTTCAAATAAAAGACTAAAAACTGAGAAATGCACAGATATTCACCTCTCCTTACTCTGATATTGCTAAATAAAATACAGTGTGCTCAATAGATTTAGAAGTCAACTAATTAGTGAATAGAAACCACGGCTGTAATGATTATTTTAGTAATCGATTATTCTGACAGTTGATTATCTGGAGAAAAAAAACATCAACACATTCTGCAGATTTTTCATTTAACCACTAAACCCTTCTTAGGCTCTTTCCAGTGCACACTAGGAAACAAGCTAGCAAACCTCAGTCAAGGTAAGTTTCTCCTTTGCAGCTTTCAGATCTTCATTTAGCGTGTGGACACTCTGCTCAAGTTTCTGTGTGGCGGCGGCCGTTTTCTGTTCTTTCTCTCTAAGTGAGGCGATTTCTTTCCTGTAGCCCTCAACGTTATCCTGCAGCATCTCATACCTGCAGAGGCAGAAGTCAGGGGAGTAACATTTCCGCACAATCTAATTTATTTTCTAAGAAGTTTAGAAGAACTAGATCTGGTTCATTGAACTTTACCTCTTTGATGCAAACTCTAGCTGAGTTGATGTTTTGGCATTTTGAGAGCGGAGGTCAGAGAGCTGCTCCTGCAGCTTTTCATTCTGCTCGTTCATCGCCTTATCGCTTTCCAGACGCTCCTTCTTGTAGGCAGAGAACACTTCCTGCAACTGAACATAAAATCAGACAAATGTATTTACTTTCATATATATTTATCTTCTGTTTGAGGGGGGATAAAGTAACTACAATACAGTAAGACTTAATTCATACCACGTCAAGTTTTTCCATGCCAAAAGATGTGAGTTTTTAAAGAAAACCTGTTTGCAGCAGTTCTGTGGTGTTCTTTACAAAAGTATTCTAAAATATATGTTTTAGCAGTGATAATTATTTTTTCCTCTGCAACTTGGTAAAGAAACACTTAGGATATTTTTTACAACACTTTGATTCCTTGCAAACATAAGAAATGGTTTGCAAAGACCTCTTCTCTGTAGAGTGAACAACGCTATCTGGTGGCCACCCTAAAGCTAATGATCATTTACAAAAATACAGGTCAAAATACTGGATTTCTATTGATTGTTTTTCCACACATGACCAAAATAAAATCTTTTCCAGTTTTAAACTTTAGTTATGTTTTCTTCTTGTATGTTTTTATAGGATTCTGTATATTCAGGAATGAAAGATTTAGCTGCTTGAGTTTTACCTGCAAGTTTAAAATGCATAAAATTCAAATGCAAACACTTGCAAGTTGTGCATAAGTTGTTGGTCACCTGCCGCAGCGCTGCCTTGGCCTCCAGCACCTCGACAGACTCGGCCATGGTCACGAGTGCAGTGGGAGCTCCAGTGGTGGGAGTGGTTGTTGGTGAACGTCGGGGGGTTGATGTCAGAGAAAACTCCTCCGGTGGTGTTCCTAAACATGTCAATAACATGAGTGAAGCCATATCAGTAAAAGGTTTATTGGACAAAAAAAGTAGACTGAAATGCTGGAAATCAAATTAGATTTTAATTGGAAGTTGCAAACATAGGACCTTCATTCAAATAGATGCAAAGGCGGATTCTCAGAGTGATCTCTGCCTCACCTTGTTGAGGGAAAGCCACTCCCGTTGCCTGAGCCAGCAGCACACGGTACATGTCCCTCTGCCTCACGATGGACTCCGTCATCTTAATCTGCTGGCTGCGCTGTTCCTTCAGCGACTCCAACTCTGCCTGGGCTTTCTCCAAACTCTGCTCCAGCTCCACACGCCTAGAAGAGTACATCATCAGATTTAGAATCAGATTTTTAGGGATTTTATCCCTCTATCTGTGAAGATATTAAAGATGTAACAGACGCACTTATTGCCAGTGCTCTCCTGCTCTTCTTTCTCCTGTGCGTCACTCAGATCCCTGAGGGCCACGAGGAGTCGCTGGTTTTGCTTCTGGAGCTCCTCCACGCTGCGGAAGGTCACCAGGTGTTGGCTGATGACCTCTGATGTGCTGCTGATGTCGGCTGAGCTCACTTCCTCCTCCTGAAGCACGTGGTTTCCACGGGCCTCTTCCAGCTCAATGAGCAGCACTCGAACCTGGCAGAATGAATAAAGGATTTTAGATCAATTTAATCTCCTCGGACATAAAAATGCATAAAGGTGGAAGAGAAGCTTGAACCCACCTGTTGAGCCATGTCAGCCACCTGGAGTTCATATCTCTGGTTGTCTCTTTCCAGGAGAGTGGATTGCTTATTGGCTTCGTCAGCCTCGTTCTGCAGACGGTGAACTTCCTGTAAAATAAAGCACAAAACTTTCAGGACCCGGCAGAAGCAAGACCGATGCTTGAACCTTTTCGCATTACAGCAACAAACCTCAAATAATTTCACTGGGATTTTATGTGATGCACCAACACAAAGCAGTGACTGATTGTGTAGAAGAAATAAAATGATGAATGCTTCTACTATTGTTTATATTAATAATCTATTATTCCGATAATCGGATATAAAATGGGGTTTGGACCTTGGTCCTTTTCATCCATAGTAATGCATTACTTTTTGTTGGTTTACCACATAAAATCTCTCCATAGTACACTAAAGTTTGTAGTTCTAATGTGACAAACTGAACATGTCATTTACATAAAAGTATCAATTTAATATTTTTCAGTCCAGTGTTAAGGAAAATATAAACCCATACAGACCTGCACCTCGTTAATGTCACGTACCTTAATGGCTTGCTCCAGCTTGGCTGACAGACTGGCCACCGACTTCTGCATGCGCTCGTGTTCGTCCCTCTGCCGTTTCAGGATGGGGGCCTTGGCTTCGACTTCCTGCACAATGTCATCCAGATATTTGTTGACGCGCTTGTTCTCCAGCCGCTCCAGCTGCAGCTGCTCCTGGCTCTCCAGATACGCCGTGTACAACTGCAAACACACGACTCGCTTAGTCAAGCATGTCGACAAAGAAACTGCTTGGCAACATTTTGAACATAAAAAATTTAGCACTATATTGAAAATGATAAACAGTTCTAGTCTACATTAGAATTAGAAGTCTGAATTTTATGTTCTGTAAAATAGAACACGGTGAAGCGTTTATAAATGTAAATGTTTTCCATTCTTATTTTTCTTTGTTCCCATGTGTAATAAGGCATGGGAAAATGCTGGAGCAAATTTTATGTTCTAAGACTTTGTGGAAATGGTCTGAATGACGGCTGCAACCAGGAAGCTGATTTGCTTACTTCAGTCAGCTTCATGCCGGGTTTTATTTTGGACACAGCAGCCGCTGTTGGAGACATTGTTGTTATTTGGTCCTCTGCCACCACGCTCGCACCAGCAGGTCCTGATCAGAAAAAAAGTTTTTAAAGAGAGATGCTACTGAAATGCATTTTAAAATCTGAACATGAAGTAAGTGTAGCACAACTGACCTCTGAGTTTAGAAGTTGACAACAGGTCATTGGCGTTGTCCAGCTCTTTCTCAAGGCTCTGGATCTTCTCCTTTAACTCGTTAACAGTTTTGTCCGCTGCGCCGTTCATCTCCTGCAGCTTTTCCTCAAGAACTTTGTTGGCTGAAGTGGGCAACATTTCTTTTTTATATTTGATACTGGCAGCCACAAGTTTACATGCATTTATTAAGGGAATGCTAATCATTAATTTTGAATTCTAAATTATTAATTTAAACTTTTCTTTTAATTTAAACGGGGAGTTTAGATCTGGGATATTACTTTGGAGACGGTTCTGAACAAATTTAGACTCAAAGGTTCACATCTTAAGTAATGAAAGAAAATAATGATATTAAACTGAGATCAAGCTTGGTCTTAGGATTAATAAAGCAGACTAAAATAACATGAAGAATCTGGTCTCCAAAAGTCCACAATTGTAGCAATTCTGATTATTTATTGACTGTGCTTAAAAGCTGGTTCTGTTTGACAAAAAAGCAAACAAAACAAAAAAACAGTCCATCTAAATTAACTAAAGACTCTTTAAAAAAGAGTAATAAAATATTCAGCTAAAAGCTGAACCAGAAATATGAACAAAAGTATGGATGAACAAAAATCCACAATAAAAAAAGAAATCAAAGTTGTGTATCCAATTTCGTAATTCAGCAAAGTTTGGACTGAAACTCTCAGCTTTTACCTTCTCCAGCATCTTTCAACAGTTTGTGTAGTTCCTCCACCGCCCGACTCAGTTCTTCACTTTTTGCTTCAGAATCTGCTGCTGCACCCTGTCAGAAAAGAGTCAAATGTTATTCTAAAAAACATTGCAACTGAGCACAAAGTTTACTCTTAGGCTTCTCCACACCTTGTATAAGTTGGAAAGTTTAATGTTGGCATTCAGCTCGTTTCGAAACTTCTCCTCTGTGATGGCCTGCTGCTCCTTTGCCTGGAAAAAAAAGGAATTAACAACCATCCAAAGAGCACACACACACACAAAAAAAACAAAAAAGTAATGCATTCCATGCATTTCTTTCAAAATATGCCAATAAACTAAAACTGGGAACTTTAATTTAGGCAATTTTTAAATACACACTTCTTTTAGTTTGTTGATCATCTCTTCACTTTGCTTTTGAAGGTGTTCATTTGAGGTTTTCAAACTGGTCACTTGATCCTGTAGTTTGGTTAACTGCAAATCAAAAATAACATTGTTAAACTGGATAAAAGATTAGAAATTAAAATCACAACACAAACTGAATCACAGCAGAATGACATAAAATGAAATAAAAAGATCCTCACCTCATCTTCCTTGTTCTCCAGTTTGCATTTCAGCTCCAAGATTTCATTCCCCTTTTCCCTGGACAGGGCGAGCAGTCCCTCCGTCTTTGCCTTCAGTTCGTCTTTAAGCCAAGACACCTGGCCATGCAGCAGCTCCTTCTCTTGTTCCATTCGCTTCTCCTTGTACTGGAGAGACAGACAGCGCTGATCAAAGGCTTGCTTTTAAAGGTAATATTCAATGAAGACAAAGATCCCTTCAGAACTCACTTTAATGTTTACTTCTGCAGCTTCAAGCTCATCCAGCTTCATCTGCAGAGTCAACTTACTAGTGTTGACTTCCGTTAACTTATCATTCAGCTGCCTCAAGTCATCTGATAAAGCAAAAAAACTTGATAAGTCCAATAAACGTTTTACATGCCAATAAAGAATATAAAAAATTTATAAATAATGCCGTTAGATTATTTTATTCCTACCATTTAAATTCTCAACTTCCAGAGACCTCTTCTCCAGTGTCCTCACAAGTTCCCGCTTTTCTCCTTCCAATTCCTCTTTGGCTTTCGAAAGCAAAGTCTGAAGAGAAATAATGGAGGTGTTTAATGTGATGGCGCTAGAGCCCAGGGAAAATGTATTTATTCCATCTGAAAGTGTGGTAACAAATCTGCAGCTGTTTGATCTGTACACACATTCAATGGGAACACGTTAAATTGAATCCTAGTCGTGTGGTTGATTTTATTAAATCAAGACTGAGTCTAACATCAAAGTAAGCATGCCACAAAGTTTGCTTCAACTATTTTAATTGTTTGTGTATGAGAAATTCTAATTCTTTCATTTAAAAGGAATTAGAATTAAAAAATGTTGTCGACCATTGTACACATTGTAAACATAGTTTAATAAATGTTTCTCTTTAAGGCACTTTTGTTTTAAAAAAAAAAGGCTAATAGGCAAAAGTGTCAGTTTTTATACATTTTAAGCAAATTATCTCCAAGCAATGTGTTTAATTTGGGAAAACAACTAAGCTAAGAGTTCAATCTCAGAGACTACACATCTCATTTAGCATTTATTTTAAATGCTAAAGTTCCTGATAAAATAATATGGCTGCAGAAACTGGGTCTGCAAAGTTCCATCTGGATGAAGAAGACTTCAATAAGTTTCTTGAGCAGACGATACCAAAGTAGAAATGTTTGGCTATCATCCACAGCACCATATATGACAGTTTGTGCTGCCATAGCAACACAAACTGTCATTGAGCCTGGTAATGGAGATGTGATGATGCGTATATGTCTAGTAGTCACAAGACCTTACACAGACTCCCTGTAGCTCAGAGAATAGACTTTAAAATATGGTTGTTACCTTATAAATCACTGAAAGGCTCAGCACCACAATACAATAAAGATCTATTGTTGGATGAACCTTCCAGTTCACTCAGGCCTTCTGGTTCTAGTTTTTTTTTTCTGCATCCCCAGAATCAGAACCAAACATTGAGAAGCAGCATTCAGTTTTTATGCTCCTCTAATCTTGAACAAACCTTCAGAAAATCTGCTGATTAATAACTGGAACATCATAAACCTGTCAGCGCTTTCCCTTACCTTACTTTGCCACTGCAATGCAAGGTGCTTGCTTGTTTTATTTTCATGTTAATCATGTAAAAGCACTTTAAATTGCGTTGTTGCGCTATAAAAATACAATTGCCCTGCAGTCATGCATTTGAAAACAAAAGCCTATTAAAGTCAAACAGGAGGCAATCTGTTGGAAAGACGATGGTTAGCGGAGTTTGGGCCATGTTTTGGAATGGTAGGTGGGCCAAAAGTCTTAAATAATATGATAACACACCATAATAAATTAATTTATAAGGTGTGCTTATTCAAACATGACTTTTCCATTTCGCTTAAAGATGTAAATTTGACTGTTTAGCAAATAATGACAGTGATCAATCTACTTATGTGTGTTTTGGATTTCAAGGGATACTTCAAAAATGTTTAAAGACTACAGTCTATTTAATCATGACTGTAGTTATCTTTGTTGTTGGTGTCGTCTTACCTGCTCTGCTGACAACTTCTCCTGCGCAGACTCATTTTCCTTGTTCTTCTCACAAACACTTTTCAGTTCTTCATCTGCATTAAAGGTTTAACAGTAAGTTGATCTATAAGACTTGAAAAAAGCGAAAATCAGATAGGAAAACTGAAGTAAAGCGAAGGGTGTTTTACCAAGCTTCGTGAAATCCTCTTTGACTTTAAGATGTTCTTGAGCTTGAGACAAAAGCTCAGCCTGACACCGCTGAAGTTGATCAACTTTTTCGAAAAACTGTTGCTCTGTACAGGAAACGTAACCAACACTATAAGCATAAATCTACTTACTGAGAAGCATTTTGTCTTATCTAGCTCAAATCTAACAGTTAGCTTCAAGGAATTCCTTGTGTTAGCTTTAGTTAGCTTTCAACGGGGGTTTTACAAATCGTTAAGCAGCTTAAAAAGAGTAAGTTTATTGAAATAACCCACTAGCTTTATTAGAGGCAAATAAATCGGAAGTAAAACAATGACTATTTAAATTAAACAAACTTTTCGCCATTAACACTCATCCCTCTGTACTCAGCACGTTTAGCACCAACAGTTAGCCAAAAAAAGCACCAATAACTCACCGCTGTCAACCCGAAACTGTTCATGCAGTGCTTTTAAAGAATCAATTTCATACTGCCGGTCTAATAAAAGTTTCTCAAGTTTGCTTTGAAGAGTTGTCGGTAGTTTAGATAGCTCGGACGAATCCAGCTCCTGCAATAGCAGTGCCGCCATTTTCGCCTAAACAGCTAAACGCGCAAGCGCGATGGGTTGCCTTGTTCTTTGAGACTTTACGAGAGGGTAAAAATACTTACTGCCACCTAGTGGAATGACCCAGAATCACTAGTTTATTTCGAAAACATCAAGCAAAATATCTTGCTATTTTATGTGAAACACAAAAATGGGTAGAATCCCCAAACTTGTACTCAAGTAGAATCAAATTTTCTAACCTGAAACAAATCGGACAACTATTTTCAATAATCAGTAGTTAGAACAGAGTAATTCCAGTGACACAGTAGTTGACCTCAAAATGTTTCAGTAGGCTCAACAAATAGAAAATAATGATCTTTCTTTAACACAGACTGTATGTGTCTGGGCTGCACAGTGGCGCAGTTGGTAGAGCTGTTGCCTTGCAGCAAGAAGGTAGGTTCTGGGTCTTTCTGCATGGAGTTTGGATGTTCTCCCTGTGCATGCGTGGGTTTTCTCCGGGTGCTCCGGTTTCCTCCCACAGTCCAAAACCATGACTGTCAGGTTAATTGACCTCTCCAAAATTGCCCCTAGGTGTGAGTGTGTGTGTGCATGGTTGTTTGTCCTGTGTGTCTCTGTGTTGCACTGCGACAGACTAGCGACCTGTCCCAGGGTGTATCCCGCCTCTCATCCGGAACGTTAGCTGGAGATAGGCATTGCTTATTTTAGAGAGAGTGATCATTCGAAGAGACGATATTTCATGCACCTTGGTTGGAAAAAAGCCAAGTGAAGAGGTTATAGATACCTTTCAATTATCTCGAACCAATATGTTGAGTTACTTTATGAAATACTTTTCTATAATAGCCACAGATTCGTCATGTTCTCCACCAGGTGGCGCCAAGCGCACTGATAATAACCTGCAAGGGGGTTTTAAAACCTTGCCGACAGATAATGCGTTACTGTATATCTTAATTTTACACAAACAACGACAGAAAAGAGGGCTAGTTAGAGAAAAAAGGGCTAAAAGCACAAGGAAATGTAGAAATGAACACATTATTACTGATTTGGTCTTTATATGTTTTGAAGTTTTACACTGTATTTATATACCTTGCGAATGAAGACAAAAAAGTAAATTTTTCACTCATCACTCAAGATGCATGTAACAGACGCTTACCTGCCGTTTGTTTCACGTTGCCATGGTAACCCAGAGGTTGGCCCTGGTTGCTGTAGTCAGTACATATCTCCTTCTTTCAGCAAAATCGAGGCACGTCAGATGAGATGTTTGTAACATGTTGTTAGAATTTATGTGGGTTTACTGAGAGAGAAAATGATTTGTTTGCAACACATAAAAGTGAACCGGAAGCGGAAAGTGGAATAAGCCAAACAGACAGATGCGTGAGGCTCTCTCTTATTTCTGCTACTGTTTTTATTTTAAAACTGGCAAACACATTGTTAAAAATTGTACACTATAATACAGTGACAGAAACAAAAAATAACTCAGTACTGTATGCTGTCCGGTAGCTTATGCTTAAATACTTAATGTTGTATTTTTTTTTTTAGTTTCGTTCAGTTGAATAAATAAACTGGACATCAGTATGAAGCATGGGCTTTTTTTTTAGACCAGTGCAGTTACTTTGTATATTAACAAAACTTTAAATAGTGTATTTATTCATGAGTATAACACTAAAGATATATTTAATCACTTATGTGTTAAAGCTGTGTTAATGTTCAAAATAAAATCGGAAAACGTTTGATTTGGCTCAAGTTTTGAAAAAGGTTAAATGAAACACCAGATGAAGTTGTACTATTTTGCAAACGAGACTAATGCAGGACAGAGTAAGATACTTTAAAGACTCAAAACCCCACTTTAATGCTTTGAGTGGATAGCAGCACACTTCATTAACTTGCTACACTGAGATGTAATTGTCCACAAAGCCATATATATATTAGTGATTACTTTGTAAACAAGAAGTAAGCTGAGGAGAGGGTTTGGAGTTTGGCATACTGGTTCCTGAGGCAGTTCCCTGTTATTGTGTTTTTCTATTTCTGTTTTGTTGTAACAGATCATAAAACATTGTCTACCAACCTGAGTTAGTTTCGTAACCAGGGAGTGTAAGAACTTAATGTTCAGCTGGAGAAACAATCATAGAAGAACAAATTAATCTAATACGCAATATCTTTCAGAAATTGAATTTATTTTTAAAGACACAACATGCACAAGTTCATCAACCCAGTTTTTCTAACATATCAGATAGAGTAACATCTCTATAAAAAAGTATTTTCATCTTTTATTCATTTTGATTTTGGCTTTGCTGGACTTTATATTGAAGTCCAGCAAAGTAACTCATTGAGATTAGAAAGATTGGTCTCTTTTATTCCAAAGAAACTATAAAACTCTAGAAAGATCATAAATTAAAAAGCTTGAATTTGGTGCGCAAATATTTAATCAGAACCACAAAATCACTCTTAGCAGTGACATAGTACTTATTCTGCACAGATGATTTACTACTTAAGTCTGCCTTAAAATAGTCAGTAAGTAATGAGAATATTTTGTGGTTTCAAATACCCGATGAGCTTATAGGTGTGTCTCTATCCTTGTAATGTAATTGGAAGGTAGGGACGTTAAGATTGGTCACTACAGAAACCTTGCAAGTCCCAACCAGGCCCGTAAATATTTTTTTCAAGAGTTTTACTTAAAGGGATGGTGTATCCTTTTAAGTTCCTGTAACTGCCTTCTGTGAAGGCTTGAAATGTTTCCACAGTTTCAGTTAAAGTTATTTATTAACCGTGTCCTTTGTGACATATACCTTGAAGGTATTCATTTCCTGTCTGGACCAGTTTGGACAAATTCCTCAGTGCCTTATGGCCCCACAGTCTTTAAGGTACTGCTAGAGAACAAAAGATCCCAATTAACCACAGAAGAGTTGCAGGCAATGTTTGCTGCAGGTTGCTAACTATTTTCTGACATTCAATTGTCCCACCTGGTTACCAAGATGTACAATTACATACAGCAACATTACAGTGCAACCCCCCTCAAATCTGAGTCATCTGAGTCGCTGTCAGGACTTGTTGCTGCATTGCAGCATGGTCTTAATCATGCTGACAAGTGATTCAAGTAATACACATAACAGTATGTGACAGTAACCTTCTATTCATGGAAAAGTTTTAAAGAAATTTATTGCATTTTGTCAACAAGAAAACATCAATTCTTGTAATTCTGACTAATAGTTTTCCAGGCTTTAGTACTTTGGACTACGACTGCTTTTAATTTGTGTTTAATACAATCCATTTACCTAAACACAACAAGATTTTCTGCAGGAAAGCTGAAAAAAAAGGAGTGTCAAATGTAAAAGTGCTACAGTGAATGAACAGAAGCTGAATCACTTCTTAAACAAGTGGAAAAATGTAATGTTTTGACTTAAAAATTTATTCTTTTCAGTTTTTTAATAGATTAAACAAAAAAAAAGGAAACAAATTCAGTTCTTGCCTGCTATTAACAAAGTGCAACATGGAAATATAGAAACATTATCCAATAAATGTTCATGTACTGGAATAATAATCACTGAAAAAGCATTTAACTTTGAAAGATTTTCAGAAAGCCAGAAAAAAGATTTACAATGAGCATTTTAAAAGTGTTCAAGAAAGCTGTCTCCTTGTACTGTATGCGTTGGCTGAGTCATTCAAACTACTGGAGACATACGATTTGCACCTAGACTAAATGTAGCAAAATAACGTTAAGTGCACTGTAATTTACTTTTCTCCAACTGTTAGGCAATAGTATCATTACTCATGCTCAGATAACTGAGTCATGTTTCCTTTTGCCCTACCTCCTTTTTATTCCTCAGTTGTTAACTCACAAGTTTGGTTATAACATTCATCTAGTCTGGTGTCATCTTGCACTGAAGATTTAAACCTAATTAATAACATGAGTCAACACATTTTTTTACATCATCTTAGCACTGTTAAAGTGATGCTAAGATTATGCAAACCCATCATAAAACCTGAGCTATACTGGTAGTAAACGGAGGTGAAAAAGGACTGAGAACACTCCATTTACACAATTTTTACTGCACAAAACAGAAAAATACCAGATTTGACCTTTCAGCCACTTTAGTCCAAATCTATTGTCCTTGTGGATGAAGTCAAAACTTCTAATTCTGCAAGTGCTGTTCTGGAATATCCAAAGTATCAATATTTATATGACCTTGACTGTTGCTACGCCCAGGAAATATTTTTCTAAATGACTGTCAATGTCAAGGCAAGTTTATTTTTATAGCTCATTTCAGCAAGAAGACAGTTCAAAGTACTTTACATGGTTAAAACTTAAGACGGTAACCAACAATATTGAGAACAGCTATCCATTTTAAATGTTTTCTTAAACTTGTAATTATATTTAACTAACACAGAAATGAAGAAACTTTCAAAGCAATAAGAACTTGTGGTTGACAGTTTGTACAATGTCTCCAATCTGATTGGTTGATTAGCACCTTGTGACGATTCCTCCCTAGAAACACACTCTGCCAAGAAGAAAGCTGAAACCTGGGAGACTCAGAGAAAACAGGACCTCAGTTTTCACCAATTCTGAGCTTCCATAACATTTTTGAGATTTGATCCCTATAAATGTTTCACATTTACACCATGTACTGAGTTTAACTTCTCAAATTAAATATTAAAACATTCAAAGTTCATTTATACAAATATATTTCCATACCCATTTTTTCCACATTTAGTCAAGCCTGGAATTCCATACTTTTCCACACAGTTAGCAATGACACTCAAAGTAGGTTTTAGCCTAACAGACAGTCCCACTAATCACACTTTTACTGTTACATAATCTTTCTTACATCCGCTGTCCATGTTTGGTCCCTGAGCTGGTGGGCCATGCCATGGCCTCATGGAAATTTGTTTCTATGTTGATGAAGTAGAGCATGACAGCTGGGCTTTCCAAGAGTCCAAACATAAAAAGAGCATAAGTTATCCAATTAGCAGAGCTGTAAACAAAGGGGGGATCAAATGGTTTGAGTGGGAGCAGAATCATGTGGTCAGTGCAGCCGTAAACACTGAGGTAAACATTTGTTTGAGAGGAGCCATGAGTCAAGTCATTTTTGGGGTCTGTTTCAGATAGAAAGTTCAGATGGTTATTTATGTAACTGGGCGGAGGAAATACTTGGAACTTATAGAAAGTTTAACTAAGAAATGCTACTTTTTGCAGTTGTAAAAATTACCTAAATAGCATCTGGTTTTGTTATGAAATACAATACAATCTTGTTGTTTCAATGACTTGTAGTCGAATGAGATTGCAGGATTTTTACCCTTTCATTTCATCACATTCTGCATTGCCCAGATAATGAGAGATTTATTTGATTTAAGTGAGTTAGACCAGGGATGTGTTCAAAAGCTGCAGGAAAGAGGTTATTAAGGAGTGTAGTTGGAAACATTTTCAGCTTAAGTTATTATGTACATTTTCTATTTTTAGGTTGCTAAAAGCTTAGACTTTTGAAGAACACCACTTTTCTCCAGTTGATCTCATTCAAAGTGCTATTTGTAGAAATTACTGTTGTGACTTCTCCCCCACTCTGCGCACTAGATGCAGCCAGAAGCGCACCGTTGATTGGCGGGCGGGGCAAATGGCTTTATAGTCCGATTAGCGGCGGAAGTCGTGCCCATAAATCACGCAAAGCCTCATGGGGGCTAGGAATAAATAAAGTGGATACGACAGTAAATGTCACTATTTATCTTAGTATTACAGAGGTGGGCAGAGTACTCAAGAATTGTAATAATAATAGCTGTAATATACTTATGTTGTTAAATTAGGTAAGAACAGGCGAGAGCTCCGCTTATGGCTTGTTTATTGTTGTCATAGCAACTCCTTAGCAGCTGCCTAGTTACAAAGTTCAAGGAAGTGTCACGTAACATGACAACCATACCCGTGTCTGCATCCTTCGAAAGCCGAGTTTGTGAAAAAAATAAAATAAATAAAAATCGTAGGCGAATTACATCATAGCGCTGCATGTATTCCTGTGCTGACGTATCACAGTTTGTGATGTCACGTCCCGCCCTGTTGCGTAACAGGTGGACGGGGCTTGTATGACTCCTTTAGCTACAATTCTCCCACATTCGAAATCGGTTCTAGTGATAGCAGATTCGAGTGTAAACCAGCAAACATGAGTTCCTCAATGAGAAATGCGCTCCAGGATATAGTTGATAACTCTGTGATTCCTGCAATCGACGAGTTTATCAATTATATTCCAGAAGAAAAGTGGGAAGATCTGGCATCTGGATGTCCAGATCAAAGAATCAGAAATAGTATAGCAGATCTGTTGGACTGCATGACACAGGTCTGTTCAGAAGTGGTTTTGGACATAATCAAGAACTGCCAAACATACAACGACTTGAAAGCTATAGTGGGCAACATAATGTCTCAGGCTTTTGCTCAAGTCATGGGCATCGAAGAGCACTTCCAGTCAGAGAGTACGGAGATGTTTAACATGCTTTTTTTAAAGCATGTAGTATCGGCGGCCACATCTCCTGTGGACAAGGAAGATCCCACACAGCGGCTCCAGGTGGCTGTAAGATTCAATTCTTTGATACAACACGTCACCATTATGATCCAGGAACTTACAGCAATGAGGAGTGAGATCAAAAAGCTGAGAAGGTCAAAACTTTCATCACAGAAATTCTCAGAGATTCCAGACGATGGGATGTCTGAGGAAGACAGGAAAGACACAGTTCAGCTTTTTGTGAAGCTATTGATCTCTAGAAGCATCAAGAAGGCAAATATATGTTGCTTTCCTGAGCACCTGGAAGCCATGGAAGAACGAGTTGTGGGGAAAATCTGGGCGAAAGTTGAGAGTCAGGAGTTTCAGATTAAGCAGAAGTGCATTCCGAGTCTATGCCAGAAAGTTTTCAAGAACATCACTGAAACTTTAGGCTGCTCTTCTGGAAGGACGCTGGCCTTTATCGAACATAATTTGGTTGATAATGTAATTGTGACATGTTTTGAAAACGAACTGAAGAAGCACCAGAAAAAGAAAGACAATTGTTTTAGAAGATACTTTTCTCGTATTATGAAAACATTGGCACACATTTTCACTAAATAAGAGACCTGGAGAACACTAAGAGGAGGTTGTTCCTCTGAAAATAGCAGTGAAAGTAGAAATGATTACACATTTCAAGGCTCTAGTGCTAAGAAGTCAGAGGTAAAATTTGCTACATCTTCTTTCTGCGTGTCAAGTCCAACCATTTGCAGCCTGTTACACTAACTCATGCAGCTGCGTGTGTGCTTTGTAACAGTATTTATCATTTTTAATTGTACGTCTTTGATGTGTGAACCTGGAAAGATTCACACAGAGTGAAATTTGTTATTAGAAAGGAGGAGCATGACGAGGTGATTGGCTGGACAGGTGAGATGAAGAGTCTTCCAGTTTAAATGTATGCCCAGGCTTCATTTCAACCTGCACAGACTCATACAGAGAGAAAGTGGCTTTTAGAAAGTTTATTTGACAAATAATATTTGTCAAATAATATTTTGTCAAATATTATTTGACAAATTTGCATGTTCTCCCTGTGCATGCGTGGGTTTTCTCCGGGTACTCCGGTTTCCTCCCATAAAAACAGACTATTAGGTTAATTTTGCAGGGGCGGATCTAGAAAAATATTTATGGGGTGGC
>NW_015114703.1:177517-190324 GCF_001443285.1 Poecilia latipinna | reverse complement strand
ATTTTTATTTCTAATATTTGACTTGCTTAGGGCTGCACAGTGGCGCAGTTGGTAGAGCTGTTGCCGTGCAGCAAGAAGGTTCTGGGTTCGATTCCCGGCCCTGGTCTTTCTGCATGGAGTTGCGTGTTCTCCCTGTGCATGCGTGGGTTTTCTCCGGGTACTCCGGTTTCCTCCCATAAAAACAGACTATTAGGTTAATTTTGCAGGGGCGGATCTAGAAAAATATTTATGGGGTGGCAAGAGGGGGGCAGAGATTTTTTCAGGGGTGGCTGTATATATATATATATATATATATATATATATATATATATATATATATATATATATATATATATATATATATATATTATATACACGGTTCCCGGCCCCGGTCTTTCTGCATGGAGTTTGCATGTTCTCCCTGTGCATGCGTGGGTTTTCTCCGGGTACTCCGGTTTCCTCCCATAAAAACACACTAATTTTGCAGAAAATGTAATTTGAAAATGTAATTTGTTGCCTTGCAGCAAGAAGGTTCTGGGTTCGATTCCCGGCCCTGGTCTTTCTGCATGGAGTTGCGTGTTCTCCCTGTGCATGCGTGGGTTTTCTCCGGGTACTCCGGTTTCCTCCCATAAAAACAGACTATTAGGTTAATTATCTTATGGTAAATTTGTTGCTATTAACACTTTCTTGTGTTTTTGTTGTTCTTTCCAATACAAAGTACCACTGGCTCACTACTTTTGCGTTTTGCAGTGTCTTTTTTCTCAACAGAACCACTAATGGGGAAGTTGCTATCCTTAACTTTGTTTATTCTCTGATTTATTTTTTATATTCAGAGTAGTCCTGACTCATTGCTTCTGTTCATATGTGTCTTTTTCTGGAGAAATCTATTAAAAGAGCTATTGCTGTTATCATCTTTGTCTATTTTCTTTGTATCTTTTTAATTGAAAGTTTCTCCTGAACACTGAAAAATTAATCCCAAAAAAGGAAATGAGGCACAGCTACTTTTTTTTTTAATACAGTGTCTTGTCCAGCGATGTGAGACTCTGAAATGTTGTCTCAGAGGCCTGTCATGATAAGTTGCCCCAGAAGTTATTGCGCTAAACAATAACAAGGTTGTTTTGAGTCCATTTTCAAGTAACATAATAGTAATGGCATAATAATGCAAGAATATACTCCCAAAGATCAATAAACTTTAAATTCTAAATGTCTAAAATAAATAAACAAAACAACAAAGTGTCATGATCCCTGGGTTTCTGTGTGTTTATTTTGGAGTTCTTCTGTGTTCAGTCCTGTTTTCCCTGTGTAGTCCTGTTCCCTGTGAGTCTCTGTCCTCCCTGTTGATTGCTCCCCAGGTGTGTCGTATTCCCTTGATTACCCCGTCTGTATTTAAACCCACCTGTTGTCTGTGTTCCTCGTCGGGTCCTTGTCGGTAATCTGTGTCGTGGTGTCTATCGTCGTAGTCAGATTCTAGTGTGCTCATGCGTGTGTCGCTCACAGTTGAACTGATAAGTCCTGTGTCGACTCAGCTCTCGTTTTCAGTCTTATAATCAGTTGCTACCGGTACTTAGCTGTGTGCTAGTCTCTGCCGTGCTGCCTGTATGGACTGTTGAGCTTTATTTTCACCATTAAATTCATCATCTTCACCATACCTGGGTTCTCAGCGTTCTCTCCTCACCACTTCAACCCCCACCTCATGACACAAAGTTATCCTTCAATAAAAGGGCTAGTTGAGACCAAAGCTTCAGACTGAAGACTTTTGTCATCCAGGTTTTGGTAGAAAGAGAGGGAGAGGAGAAAAGCAACAAATCATCCAAATGGAAATTACTGAGCTTGTTTTAATTTATTATGTGATTAATTGATTTATTTCTTATTGCGACAGAGATTAAACCCAACAGATTTACTTTCACAAGTGGAAACTTTTGGCTTTTGCTGCAACGCTCCACTTAATATACATATAAAAACCTTTATTCAAAACTGCTTTGGGTTTACTTGCATTCAGTTGTCAAAAAATTGTTTTTTGCTTGTCTGCCCTCATGCAGAGAGTATATAGGTCTAGGTCAGCAGCAGCTAGTCTGACTGACATGTCTAGGCTTCTCAGGAAAACTTCTTTAAAAAGCTCTTAGGCGAGTTATCAAAATGGATTCAATGAGTCGTAGGCATGCAACTTTCTAAAAAGGAGGCCTTCCTGCTAGAGGCAATTCACTTAATAGCAGATGTGGTGTAGTGAACTCAAAAACACATGTATATCCTCAGTCAAATATGTGTTTGCGTGTGACAGTCTAACTGCCTTTACTTGATAAGTAATTAAAAATCCAGTGCTGCCAAAGATTGCTGGAAGTTGCTGTGCTTGCTTGAAGACGCACTGGAGGGTGTTGTTTTCTGCTAAAAGGTTCAAGACAAACGTGATGAACTGTGCATGCATGCATGCAATGCAATCATTCTAACTTTGAAAGATGCAAAGAGCATGCACAAGAATGAATAAGAAGACAATATTAATACTACAGGAGAATTCGACTAGCATGTAGAATACAGTAAAAAAAGGGTCAAGTTTAGCCTTACAAAAAATGAAACAAATCAAAATGCATAAAAAGAGGTGATGTTTTTATTGTACCTATTGGTCCTAATAGATGGATCCATCATCAGTTCACTGAAAGGTTTTCACCTCAAATGTAGAGCATCAACAAACTGGGTGGTCTGGATTTTGAGCTCTGTTGGCCAGCGTCTATGCACTAACAGATAAAAGTTAATGATGTACTTTAAAAGCCTGTGGTTTTCGTTTTAATAGGCGTATTTAGAAGGTTTGGCCATTTCTGCAGATATCAAACTACTTAATTACATTCTCTTCAGATTAATCAGCGGGTTAGCATCGAAGGTCTACATCTAAAAAGCCTGATCAGGTTTTATATTCTGGTTTTGACATGCCAGGGGTCATGAGCATGTCTGAACCTATGTTGTTACATGACAAATAAGGTTGTTTAACATGAAACATCCTCCTTCCGGAGTTTCGCTCTGATATCCTTAACATCTCTGCATATCGGTGACTTTACACCTCTGGCCTTTACCTAATAAAGTAGCCACTCATTGTATGTAATGCATTTAAAGAATATGACAAAACATTGCAACAGATGTTATCTTTTTTTGTGTGTAGTTTTAAAGCACACATACCAGGCCTACATCAGCAAAAATTAAGTAACTTAAGTAAAAGTACATTAGCAAGGTTGCTAGCTGCTATTAGCTAGCAACAGCAGCCATGTCTGATTTCTAAGCAATACTCTTGGTAGCCAGTATTGTGAGATAGTGGTGCTGTGATAGTTTCCTTCTTCAAGGCACAGTATTTTGCATTATTCCAAAAAATTCTCTGAAAATGGACTTTCCTCCAATTTTGAATACCAGAAAAGCTTGAGGGTCCCATCTCCTTTGACTGTTGTGTACCACTGACTGACGACTTGTTTCAAAATGAAACCAATATGAATGGTAGTCCAAGGCTGCACAATTATGGAGATTTTCCTGCCAGTTTTGTCAAAATACTAAAGCCTACATGCAGGTAATCGAATTAAATAAGAATATTTTAATATTATATGCTTCAAAAAAATGATGAAAGCGTCATATTAATTAGGTTTTTTGGAAGATAAAATTAGTCCTCTTTCCTTTTTACTGGAAAAGTTGGTTGAGTGGAGCTTCAAGGTTTCCAGTGTCATTTATTTATTCTTTATCAGAACAACACAAACATAATAAATATACAGTACATGTGCGTATTATTTTACATTCAAAAATGTATAGCTCATGGATGCAAATCTTTTGAGTTAAATACATTCAAATGCTAAAAAAACACTATGAATGAATCTGGTCATGCACATGTATATATACAAGAAGATATATCCTAATAAAACAATGTATTTATCATTACAGTTATTTTGTTTTGGCTTTTCAGGTGATGAGGAATGGAGTGTTTTCTCATTCAGCAACTCCTTTTTCCAAGCTATTAAAGTTTCCCCACCACTTATATATAAATACATTCTCAAGAAACAGTCCAATGCTAGTGTTATAGAGGAAAAGTTATGATTTTCCTACTTGCCAAAGCAACAAGAAAAAAACGGATCAAATAAACATAAATATTTTATATATAAACTGCTTCACTTATAGCTTTACCCAACCTCTTTTTCCTGCAGCAGCCAAACTCCTGTCTCATTCTACGTCATGTTCTTCCTCCTCGTCCTCTCCAGGCAGCTCTTTCTCTGGGAGCAGGCCGTAACTGTTGAGGAAAGCTTCAACGTCGGTTGCAAAGAACTCCTCGTTCATGTGCTGCGTGCAGGACAGGAAGTTCCCTATGAGCTCCCCAGCCTTGTACACCAGCAGCGTCGGTAAATACTCATCCGAAAAACGCTCGGCGGCACCGGATGAGACGGCATCAATCCTGCAGAACTTTACAGTGGGGTACTCTGTGGCCAAGCAGTCCAGGCAGCTGTTGAGCTGCTCGCATCCTTTCACCCCAACCTTGTAAATGTGAACAACCACCACTGTGCTGTGATGCTCCTTCTCGATGACTTCGAGGAAGGCCTCGCCACTGTCCAGGTCGTGAACACCTTCAAACTTGGGGCCAAAGCTGAGCTTGCTGTGCATCTCTTCCATGCATCGTCTCCTGTATTTCTTCAGACATCCTTCATCCTCCTCCTTGAGCAGTTCATACTCTTGGACACTCATCTAGAAAAAAAGGAGAAATTATGTAAGTTGATGGCATTGGTTGAGAAATAAGCTTCATTTCATTTTCTCTGCTTCTCTGTTCTCATCACCCTCCGTGATCCCAGTCACTGAGATCTACATCATGTTGGAACATGAAGGGCAGAAAAAATTCATCCAACTGCTGAACATATATTATACATCCTTCTTAAAATAACACAGTATACCAAATATTGATTCCAAGCAGTCTTTTGGGACTGTGATTTTGCACATAATGATATTGCATTCATGGCTAGTATTTTCTATTAAACACCTGCAAAAAAGTCACACACAAAATGAAATATCTGTGTTTAATGGGGAGTGTTTCTTAAATAAAAAACTTCCTATGCTGTCCCGTCTGGTTAAACGATTAGGGTTGTACCTTGCGGTTCAGGTTAGCTCTGGAATCATCTTTTGATTTATTGGGGGACGACATTTGCCTCAGAAGTTCCTTTTTGGCAGGAGGCAAATTCTCCCGGTCCATACTTTCCAACTTGAACCTCCTCCAGTCATTAATGACCCCCTTTGGACCTACAGAGAAAACAAAAATTTCAGCTCAGTGCACTGACCACCGTCTACTTAATATCTCAGCTATTTACTTGCTCTACTCAGACAAAAGGGAAATGCAGGAACTAACCCAATACAGAAAGCAGTATTTGTCTAATTAAAGCTTCTAGGAGCAGGAGCATTTTTATGGTTGAAATATTTCTAAATAAGGTCAAAGAGACATCAAGGCCAAAATCTGGATACATTTGATCTAATGTTTGATGGGTTTTTTTTTTTTTGGATCCCCACATTTAATTCTGAGATTTTAGATGAGATCTTAATGTAAACTTTTGTTAGAAAAGACAGAAAAGCATAAAAAAGCAGTGATCCCCTCTAGGATGAAGGTTACAAACCCAGTTAAACTTTGCAACTACACACCTGTGAATGCTTAGAAAATGTAAAAGTCCAGCATTTTTGTGCTTTTGTTGTCCTGTTGTCACTCCATTACAGTTGACTGACTGATTTTAACAGACTTTAAGTCAGCAGTTTTCCATTTCAGTGTTATACGGGCACGTTAGCAGCTCAATGTAAAGGATATATACAGTAAGTGACTCTGATGTATGAGAGTATAGGGTCTCTTGTTAAAAACTTCAAATAATGGAGAACAACTCATACTTTTCTTTTGTAACAAACTGAGCTTAATCTGAAGTTATTTATAGAGGATCTTGTCATTAATGCACAGTTTAGCAACATTTCATTTCCATCTGCAAGTACACTGCAAATGTGTACCTATCTCTCTGTATTTACCAATATTCTCTCAAAGAAAAATATGAAGGCTTTTCACACATTGATGAGATTATCGCAATATCACAACACAATGTGCTCTTAAATTTAAAATTTCAAAACTCCTTCGCCTAAATGTCACATTATCAAAGAATCAACACCTAGGCTTAAGATTATTTAACTCTGGCAGATTTAGGTTTAAAGTAACATTTTAATTTGACTGCCATGTTTCCTTTGACTTGAAAAAATAATAATGTTGGATGGAGAACCAGTACGAATCCTAACCTGAATCTGGTAGAGAATTTGGGTTAAAGGCCGATGGCAAGTCGACTTTTTATGCACACTGAGCTCATGGACAAAAAATGTGTCAGAAATACCAGTGAAAACATCTAAAAAGGCCAGTTATTATATATGAGTCGAGATTTATTGCTTGAATGCCATTAAAGACATTTCTAGTGACAGGAGTAAGTAATTTTTGACATATATAAAATAAGTGAAGACAGTGACTGGATGGATGGACATAACTTTATATCTGAAGCTGTTAGGATGTGAATCATTTTGAGCCAGACTGTTCATTTAAATCTAGGTTTTACATAGGCTTCCCATTGACTCGTGTCTCAATGAGTCTTTTGTGTGGCCTCAGGCAATGTAGAGATAATCTTGTCTTTCCAGGAAGTGGACTAATTAACCCAGTTACACAAGAAAAAGATTAGACCATCTGTTAAACGGTTTTCTCTTGTCCATTGGGTTTCCTTTCACCTGTCTTAATCCAGTGCCATTGTTAGCCAGTTTTCTCTGTAGGAACACAATGTTTCAACTGCTTTCCATTAAGTTTTTAGTTGAGTCAAAGATCCTTTTCACTTGACCTAACCACAGAAAGTCCAAAGTAGTGTTTTTTTTTTTTTAATGGCTCATCTGCTCACCTGTATGGGTCGCGGTCTCTTCCAAATCAATTACTCGGCCAGACATTGTTGTGGTCAGCTACCTGTACAAAAGAAATGTGATGTTGTTACTTTAATGCTTCATTTCCATTCACCAGAGTTGAAACTGTGCAGCTAGAGATGTAGAGTCACTGGACAAAGCAAACAAAAAAAAAAACCCACAACTCTTTAATTTTAATTAAATTAATGCAGTTTAAGAGGATTACAGGACTGCAATCAGATCAGTGTTTTGCTTGCTGTTGGCTCTCAAAGCCACTGTTTGTGTAGGTATGCATCCAAATCAGATGCAAATTTGTGTTTCGTTTGCCATGCAATGCTGTGTCATTTCTGTGGCGTGACTTTTTAAGCCAGTTGATGGTGTGACTCATTTTAAGCCAATATCTGATTGGATTAGGTGGCCTTTTGTGAGGAGTTCTTTCTCCATGCTTGCAGTCACGATGCTGATCTGGTTTAATGATCTTTATGACCATCATCTTGCTCCCAGTTGACTAATGGGGAGCTTTTTCCCACGAGCAGCTGCAGCATTTTCAAATGAAATCGCGTTTAATTGTTTCAGTACAGAGTTAAAGGTTGATAACTAACTTTAGTAAGCAGCTGTGCTCTAATAAAGCACAGAGGGATGAGGAAACGACAGCACCAAAGAAGGAATTGTTTGTTCTGTGACTGAAAAAAATGCATCTAATTTTGCAGCTTTCTGTTTGATGCCTTGTGTGGTAACAGCAAAAACTCAAAACCGTCCAAATATCCACAAATATCCATTCAAATATCTGCTGTATGGGGAATAAAAGAAATAATTAAAGCACACTAATGTGTTATAAATCAACAACAATCTTCACGTATCCGCATTCTGTTGATTCCGCTGTATCAATAAAAGCTGTTTATCTTACCTTTCACTGCCTGATAAAGTCCTCCCTTTGTGTCAGCAGTTAACCATGCACTGCTGTTCTCTCGATCACTTGTTGGAGCTATCTGTTGCTGGACCGTGTGTGTTTTTTTTGTGTGCCTGCGTGTGTTGTTTCCAGCCAATGAGATAGGTCTATTGGAGATTTTAAAAAAAGACCCAATAGACCAAACAGAAATAGAGCATAGATCCTAAGAGGATTTCACTTCAGGAATTAGAAGCCTCTGCTAGATAAAGGCCCTCACTGTACACAATGAAGAGGAAGAATGACAAGGTTACACTTTGTAGACCAAAGCAAAACTTCATAACTTTCTCCTTTTAATCAGGATGTAATAAAAATTCCCCTTCCTGGGCATTGGTGAAAGCAATTTATATTGAAATATAAAGAGGAGAAGCTGCAGTGTTGCAGTTCTCTGGTATAAATGGCATGGATGGAGTTAACTCAAGCAACAGAACCAAAAATCCCAGAGATGAACTTTCAAATAAAAGGGATTTTGTCGGAAATTGGAACTTCTTCCAGGCATGAAGCTTCACGCAACACGACCACATGATGCAAGTCTTTCAAAACAACGTTGGCTAGGGGCTAAGGAAGAAGCAATGACGCCGAATCATGTGTCTCACAACTATTTTCAAAACAAATATTTCCATTGTTCACCTATCAAACTCATTCAGACTTTATTTTCCGTCACAGGAGCTTAAAATAAAAGGTCTAGGTTTAAAGTGTTCTCAAGACAATTTTTAAATACTTTTTTCAGATTTCTGAAAAACATTGACTTTGTTTATCCTAAAGCCTTGAGCCATGGTCAGACATTTTACTATTCCATTCCTTAAAATAACTATAAAAAGAAAAATCAAGATGAAGAAGAAAAAGAAGAATCAAGGACATATGAGCTCCATTCAAGGGTGAATGAAGGGCAATGGTCTACAAGTTAAAACAAAACAGGACATTTGGTCATATTTAATAAATTAGAATATAAGTTCTTATGAGTTGTTTGTTAGATAAAAGCAACTTTTGAAAAATAACCTTTGAATAAGTATTAAACATAGTTTTCATTAATTACACATTTCTACATTTAAAAATAGTTTTTGTTACTGATTAGATGTAATATTTAAATTTAAATCATATTTTCATTAACTGTAATCATAATTAACATAAACAAAAGCATGTAAACATTCATCTGTGTGTAATTAATTCATATAACATGTTCCAACTAATGATAAAGTTCCTGAAATAATTGGAGTTTCTTCCTTATCTCTATTTTTGACTGGGTCTGTACATGCATATTTACATACATACTGTCAATATAGATACAAAATGCCAAATTATAATTTTATTTATCATGGGAAATAAAACCAGAATACAGACAGACCTGTAGAATCAAGAAATCACCCAAACTGAACCTGTCTGACCGCATGAAGTAGGCTAAGAGATATCATAAGCAACACACCTACAAGCATCATACTTTATGGCTCAGTTTGAGTTTGGAAAAAAACAATCAAGATAGGAGACAAAGTAAATTTTAAAAATGCCACACGTGGAAGGGTTGCCAGGAAAAACTGACCAAAAAACAAACAAACAAAGAAAAGTGAGTGAATCCTGTCAAATGCAGCATAAAACTATCAGAGCACTTCAGAAAAATAACATCACAGCAACAATCAAACATCTGGTGCTCCAAAGGCACCATGGCTGCTCTGCCTACAGGGCTTGACTTAGTCTTCTGGTTGACTCCTCCTGTCAGCAAGAAAACCTGGGAGGAAAATATCTGAGCATCAGCTGGTGAATACGAGTTCAAATACACTTGAATTAATGATCCAAAATACAGCAGTAAGTCCTCCTCTAAATCGCCACAGTAAAGGTTTTGCAATGGCCTATTCAAAGTTTAGACCTAAATCTAAATGTTTAAGGAATAACCTTAAACAGACAGTTAATGCCTGAAAATGCCCAAATGTAATTGATATTAAATAATTCTGGACACAGGGCCATCTTAGACTTTATATCTTATCTTAAAATAAAGCATCAAAAGGAAACTGCAACTTAAAAATACATAATTTCTAAGTATTATTAGCATAAGTTAGTTGCAAACATTTTTAAATAAAATTCAAATTTGTAAAGTATGAACAAGTGAGTACTGAGCATAAATGCAGTAGAGAAAATATTATTTTCTTTGGTATGTGGTTTGGCAGTATGCTAAAAAATAAAGAATAAATAGAAAAATAAAGTTATAATCATGTTGCTGTTCATCTTTGTTCATCTTTCATGTTTCAGATTAAACATGATTAGTTTCAACTCCAGTGCCTCATTTTAGGACATTATGAGTGAATGCATTTGCACAGTTTCATCTGGAAATGTTCCAGATGAAGAAGGAAACCTCCTTTATGCTCCTGTCTCTCCCTGCATGAGTCATAAGAACTGCCTCTTCGTGTTGAATCACATCAGTCTTCACATTCAGATCACCTGTCCTGGGAACAGTTCGTGGAATGGCGTTTAACTTCTGTCCTTCAACTCTCTGTCTGTGCCCTGCATTTATTGGCTTAAAGGATTTACTGGACTTTTATATTCAGGCACACAGGGAATGTATGTCAGGTTAGGTTACGCTACCGGATGAGCAACGGTTGCCTAAAATGGAAGTCATCTTTTTTTGTTTTAACGGTGTGTGGCAGGATCAAATTACAGCTCTAAATTAGACCTGTCATCTATCTGCCTGTCAGCCTCAATAAGTCACGATATACAACAATAACAAACAGTAATGAAAGATTTTAAGAGCCAGACAAAATGTGGATTTTGGTGCACATTTAATGGAGTACAACCATTTTTCTGAAGACGTCACAGTCATATAATATTTTTGCTATTACATTGTTTTTTTTAAATCCCAAAGGAGAATTTTGATGCTTGTCTCTTTAAAAAGCAAAGACACAATAGCCTACTTTGAGAAAGAGAAAATGATTTTTTTTTTTACAGAAAAATACCCTTGTAATGGGAAAATGTCAAATGGAAAAATGGAACAGAATAAAAAAACTGGTCTTAATTTCCTCAAAAATCCAGGAAACTAAGAGACACAGAGAAGATCTGTGAAAAAAGAAACAATAGATTTATTGCTCCTGTGAAATAAGATAATTCTAGAGGAGCCAGCAGCCAGATCACACAGGAAGTTTTTGAGCATAAAGTTTCCCAGGTAATAAAATGTATTATTGTCCAGCAGATTAGTTTTTGCCTTTTAAATGTCAACTATCAGCACAAAACATCTGCAGACGTCCAAAGATCCCTTCATTATATGAAATCTGAAACTGCTCTTACCAAATGTTTCTCTTGCATGTTTACCCACGATAATGAGCTGCAGCATCAGCAGCACAATTTAAGCCTTATGGGCAAAACTTTACTTGCTGCATCAACGCTTTGCAAATGCTCTGTTCACTAAAATAATTCATCCTGGTACTGGGAGGAATGGCTGTTCCAACGTCTCTGTGCAACAGAGTAGCAATGCTGATCAGACAGCGATGAGAGCGTAAACTTTTAATTTTTGCTTATATTTGTTTTCATTCTCAGCAGTGACAGTTACAGACTGCCTCACCACAGAGCGCTTTTAATTTCTGGGTAAGGAAAAAATATTTTACACATATTTCTGTATTTGGGACATTGAAAGAAACATAACTATCATGACCTACAAGCAAAATGAGATGTAAAAGTTGTGAAAATCATGATATGCTCATTAATCAAAAATGAATTAAAGGTTTTTTTTTTTGCAATAAACTGTAAAAATTTAGTTATATACAGCAAGAGGGATAAAATATTTGATGAGGAGCAGTTTTGCTGGTGGTTGTATTTAATTGTCTTTATTTTTTGTAGATAGCCATGTTTTTGAAATCTTTAGTCTTTTAAAACCTAAAACACTAGAGGTCAGTCTTTTACTTTTAGGATTTTTGTTTCTTGGTTACATAAAACATTAAGTCTTTATTTAATGATTTCATCTTTAGTTAATTGTTCTCACCTTTAACAAAATGCAGTTTTATCAGCCAATTTAGGCGCCAGTCTAATAACATGCTACTGATGTATGCAATAAGGCAGGGGAGAGCAAGATCTACTTTTCCTCTTACCAGCCACCTGAGATCTACCTCATGACACAAAGACATAAAAATTGCAAATTAAACTCTATTGACTAATTTTATATGCGAATATTCATCAGTTATAGCAGAAATAATAAAGTGACAGAAAACCTAACGCAGTTTCTCCCTCAGTGAGATTCTGACACTGGGAGGAGGTTACTGGTTTCTCAGTCAGAAGCTGGTTGCAAACCTGAGGCCAGCAGGTGTCGGTCAGTCATGGTAGATCTGAAATTTGGTTTGATGACCTCAATATGAGAAACTACAGACTGATAGGAGGAACCAATGAGCCCAGTAAAGGTAAAGGCAAATCTTCTGAAGTCGGGATATAATTAATTTAAGTTCACATAATTATCGCGGTAGAATTTGTTAAAACTTAATTAGGTCAGTGATTCTTGAGAATAGGGACAAAACAGGTCCTATGGATAAAGCACAACATTTGAATAAAATATGCACAAAATATAATTTTTTTCAAATATCTTACTCAACTAACCTGGGTCATGTGAGCACAACAATGTATATTTTCCAGGTATTTGCTGAATATTTTTATTTTATTTTAAACATTGTAGTTGGTGGATGATGCCTGTAAAAGCCCTTGTCCAGGAGCAGAACTCAACACATTATAATAGTTTAAAATAATTAAAGAAATACTAAAATTATATATTGTGACAATTAAGTATAAGTAGTCATATAAATAAATGTAGAGGTATCAATAAATTGAATTAAAAATCATTTTTATATATTTTCCAACTCCATTGAAATTTGTCCCTAGTTTTTGTCAACACCGTCAGAAATGAAATGTACCAAGTTTTTCATTTTATTCACTAGTTTGTCACCACTTTCAGTTCTGTGTCAACTCCGTCAGAAGAATTTTTTGTTGTTTTTGGTTTTAAATAATACTTC
>NW_015114703.1:171208-174351 GCF_001443285.1 Poecilia latipinna | reverse complement strand
GAATGTAGAAAAATCAGGCATTATTGGGGGGCACCAGAACTTCTGAGGACCCCATGACGTTGTCTTTTCTCTTCCTTTGCTCAGAGAGCTATTTAGCTCTGGTTAGCTTATGTTATTCTTTAGTTTTTTCTTCTGTTTTATTCCTAAGTTGCTTGTCACAACCATGATGTGTCAACACCATAACTGACAATTTACAAAACTTTGATGACATTTTGTGATATAAAAGCTTAATTTTGGTATAATGTAAAGATTTCATGGACCTGATGAGCTACAATATGACCTCCATCAGAATAACATCATATAAATTGAGGTAGTTTGGCTTTTTGTCAACTCCGTCAGATGTCAACTCCATCAGAGTTTTTCTGACTTTCAATGAAGTTGTTGTCAAATCTCACTTAAATGTGCAATTAATTCATTTTAATGTATTTTAAATTAATTGCATTACTTAACATGTACCAAGTTTTTCATTTTATTCACTAGTTTGTCACCACCTTCAGTTCTGTCAACTCCGTCATGCAGTGTCAACTCCGTCAGATGGACTTTTTGTTGTTTATTGTTTTACATAATATTTCTTTTGTTTCTTGAGAAGCATTTGTCTGTAAAATTAGTAAAAAATATCACTAATAGGGTCATTAAAAATTATATTTAATTTATTTTTGTCAGATGGTGATGACAACGTTCTAGGCCAGGTCGATTAAAAATTTAATTTTTAAAAAAAATGTTGCAACTGGGAGCCTGTACCTTAGCATCTTTACATTTCCTCAACATTATTTGTCATATTTGCATACATAAGGTTGAGAAATAACAACAACAAAAAAATTATGGGAAAATTAAAACCCATTTTGTCCCTATTCTCAAGAATCACTGAGGTATATTTGTCCTATTTGATGTTTGTTGTGACGTATGCTCACAAACGAACGAGGTCATTAGTCCAAGTTTGTCGTTTATTGTTCGGAAACTACAGCAGGTGTGATGAGCCACAGCAAAGGTAAACAAAGGTAAAACAACCCGAACAGGCATCAACGCAAAACCACTCCGACCTTTTTACTCTCTGTCTCTTTGTTGTTTAAGCACACCCGTTGACGTGGCAACCGCCTGCGCCCCGCAAGGCGAGCAGAGATTATTTTAAAAACACAACATTCAGTTCGTTACGATATCAGGTTTCCAGACTCGATATTATTTCTCGATTATTAATAAGCTTCTCATGAACACAGCGGTGTTGAGCAGCTAACTTAAACTCCTGCTCTGCTCGTCAGTCGATCTTTGAGTCGCCTTTTTTTCCTCTTTTGTTTGTTAATGGAACCGAAACGCACTAAATTGCGCAACACCTTGTGTTTTTCAGCATCTTTCCATGACCTTATGTGACCTTTGATCTTAAAATAATTAATGAAAACAAAGGTAGGAAGGCTAAAAACTGTAAATAGGTCTCAGTAGTTCAAAAATTTATTAAAAAATGACTTTTGAGATAATCTAGGATGATAAAATAATCTCTTCTTGCAAGGAGACCAGTGAGTTTTGCTCAGGTTCACTGATAGAACTTCACATTTATGCGTTCTTTATGACGCACCAACACACTGTGTACCTGTTTAGTTTATAAATATAGATTTACGTCTGCCAGCATGTTCCACCTTAACAGTCTACAGAAAGACAAGATCAGGTGAGGATAAAAAAAGATATGTAACGTTTACAATTTTTAAGTTGTTCTGTCACCATAATTTCTGTTGCAACCGATAGCTGGTGTAATGCATGATTCTATGACTAATAAATATTTCTTGCAGGATACCCTTTCTATGTGTAATTGGAAATGTGGCGATAAGTCATTTCAAACATGCCTTTTATAGTTTTTGGTGTAATGTTTCTTTACACCTAAGTGTTTCTCACAAAGGACAGAGAGGCAGAGAAGAAACATGACGTAAAGGTGAGGAATGTAAATAGCCCACATTACTATGTTATGAATGTAAGCCTGAAAGATTTACATGTATATATCTTTCTCTCTGTTTCTCCCACATGCTGTGTTTTTGGTAAGTTAAATACGCCATTTGTTTTCCTGATACACCTCAGGTGACTGGGCCATGTGTACATTCCTTGGATTCAGTTGGAGAGCTAAAAAAAGCACCACCTATTCCTGTTTCTCTTGATCATGCACTTGATAGTGGAAAGCTGGGCAAACGGCATCAGTCATTTGTCAACAATGTTTCACGGAAGTTTATGCAAGCTTCAGATGCCACAATGAGATAATGATCAAGAAATGAGGGTAGGAATAGCTCACTCATAAGTTTACATCTACTCAACATCGACATAAATGTCGTTTTACCTTGCATTGTTAGGTATTTATTAATCATTTTCTTCACATTTCTTAAATTATTTTTTTAAAACAGAGATTGCCAGTTACAAAAGAAGTATAGTTTGATGAATAAAGATCTCCTATTAGGCATCTATGTCAAGCCAGCAGTTGTTTAAAACTATCTCAAGGATGTGTACAGCCCTTATGTCAATGCTACCAACACTTGATTTGGATGGTTCAAGGATTAAATGGGAGACGGACCTGAGAAGCAGCTATGGAGAAACTTGTGCCGACAGGAGGTCACCTCTATCTTAAATGCTAGATTTAGGCGAGCCTGGCCACTGACTTCCAACTCAAATCCGCTTGATTCTCATCTCTCTTCACTGCTCCATCTGGAATTTCTCCCATTGAAGTAGAATTTCAACCAGGTTATTCAGCAAAACAGAAAGAGAAGATATGAATGACAATATTAGTTTTCTGCACTGTTTTAGGACTGGTGTCTGCCTGTGGTTTTAGGCAGCGGAGGGAGTAAACGCAGCTGTTCAGTTCATGTTCCAAATATTGAAATCACATTCCCAGCTGCCTTGTTCCGTTTGTAACTTCTCTCTTTGCAGTGCAGGATGGTTGTCTTTAGTACAGGCAATTTCCGGTAAGCTTCATAGCATCGAACAGGCGCATATTGTATGTCACGCACAAATGTTAGCAGCTGGGTAAAAATTAAAACTTGAACAGAGTTCACACCTCCAGCAAATCTCAATATCCAAGGGTCAGAACCCTCTGCATAATACAGAGACTAGATTTAGACTACAATTCAGCTTTTTGCATCAGCTGTATTTTATCCTGTGTAAGTTACATAAAT
>NW_015114703.1:115104-170007 GCF_001443285.1 Poecilia latipinna | reverse complement strand
CGTCAGTCGGTCTTTGAGTCGCCTTTTTTTCCTCTTTTGTTTGTTAATGGAACCGAAACGCACTAAATTGCGCAACACCTTGTGTTTTTCAGCATCTTTCCATGACCTTATGTGACCTTTGATCTTAAAATAATTAATGAAAACAAAGGTAGGAAGGCTAAAAACTGTAAATAGGTCTCAGTAGTTCAAAAATTTATTAAAAAATGACTTTTGAGATAATCTAGGATGATAAAATAATCTCTTCTTGCAAGGAGACCAGTGAGTTTTGCTCAGGTTCACTGATAGAACTTCACATTTATGCGTTCTTTATGACGCACCAACACACTGTGTACCTGTTTAGTTTATAAATATAGATTTACGTCTGCCAGCATGTTCCACCTTAACAGTCTACAGAAAGACAAGATCAGGTGAGGATAAAAAAAGATATGTAACGTTTACAATTTTTAAGTTGTTCTGTCACCATAATTTCTGTTGCAACCGATAGCTGGTGTAATGCATGATTCTATGACTAATAAATATTTCTTGCAGGATACCCTTTCTATGTGTAATTGGAAATGTGGCGATAAGTCATTTCAAACATGCCTTTTATAGTTTTTGGTGTAATGTTTCTTTACACCTAAGTGTTTCTCACAAAGGACAGAGAGGCAGAGAAGAAACATGACGTAAAGGTGAGGAATGTAAATAGCCCACATTACTATGTTATGAATGTAAGCCTGAAAGATTTACATGTATATATCTTTCTCTCTGTTTCTCCCACATGCTGTGTTTTTGGTAAGTTAAATACGCCATTTGTTTTCCTGATACACCTCAGGTGACTGGGCCATGTGTACATTCCTTGGATTCAGTTGGAGAGCTAAAAAAAGCACCACCTATTCCTGTTTCTCTTGATCATGCACTTGATAGTGGAAAGCTGGGCAAACGGCATCAGTCATTTGTCAACAATGTTTCACGGAAGTTTATGCAAGCTTCAGATGCCACAATGAGATAATGATCAAGAAATGAGGGTAGGAATAGCTCACTCATAAGTTTACATCTACTCAACATCGACATAAATGTCGTTTTACCTTGCATTGTTAGGTATTTATTAATCATTTTCTTCACATTTCTTAAATTATTTTTTTAAAACAGAGATTGCCAGTTACAAAAGAAGTATAGTTTGATGAATAAAGATCTCCTATTAGGCATCTATGTCAAGCCAGCAGTTGTTTAAAACTATCTCAAGGATGTGTACAGCCCTTATGTCAATGCTACCAACACTTGATTTGGATGGTTCAAGGATTAAATGGGAGACGGACCTGAGAAGCAGCTATGGAGAAACTTGTGCCGACAGGAGGTCACCTCTATCTTAAATGCTAGATTTAGGCGAGCCTGGCCACTGACTTCCAACTCAAATCCGCTTGATTCTCATCTCTCTTCACTGCTCCATCTGGAATTTCTCCCATTGAAGTAGAATTTCAACCAGGTTATTCAGCAAAACAGAAAGAGAAGATATGAATGACAATATTAGTTTTCTGCACTGTTTTAGGACTGGTGTCTGCCTGTGGTTTTAGGCAGCGGAGGGAGTAAACGCAGCTGTTCAGTTCATGTTCCAAATATTGAAATCACATTCCCAGCTGCCTTGTTCCGTTTGTAACTTCTCTCTTTGCAGTGCAGGATGGTTGTCTTTAGTACAGGCAATTTCCGGTAAGCTTCATAGCATCGAACAGGCGCATATTGTATGTCACGCACAAATGTTAGCAGCTGGGTAAAAATTAAAACTTGAACAGAGTTCACACCTCCAGCAAATCTCAATATCCAAGGGTCAGAACCCTCTGCATAATACAGAGACTAGATTTAGACTACAATTCAGCTTTTTGCATCAGCTGTATTTTATCCTGTGTAAGTTACATAAATATAATTCCAGTGTTTCACCTCTTTGTTTTACATGTGGGATGGAGGTCATTCCTCCCCACTAGTGTGCTAAACTATAGCGATTTTGGCAGCGGGTTCTATCATTACCTGGGTCTGATGAATACATCTGATCGACGAATCGGGGGGCGTTGTTCCCTTTGAATGAGGTAGGCCTCATTTAAAAATACATTGAATGTCTTGTTTTATTTTATTTGATCAGTGTGATTGTTTCATGGAGTGTAATGCAGTTATGCAAAGCTTTTTGGAAAAAAAATAAGTGAAAAAAATACAGTTGAAACCCTTAATGCCTGGGAATTAAGTTGGACATAATGTTGGTTAGATAGTCGTTTATTGTCACTGAGCTGAAAACAGACATGATGTCAACCTATAGCAGGTTTTCTTTATTTCTAACTGGGTGTTTCTGTTGTTGGAAACCAATCTATATATATTCAATCTGTTAGCTCACTCTTCAAATATCACCACAAGCTGCTGCTGCTGCTGATCATCATATGATACATCTTAATTAATCGTTAACTTTTTGTCTTGCCACTGTAAATATATTTCGTGTTAGTTTTACCCCCTCAGGGATATCTAACTTGATTTAATCTTGTCAGTTAGTAACTGTAACCTCCACACCCGCTGCCTCCAGAAGTTTTCAGAAAAAATGTCCCCGAGCAAGTGAAACAGGATGACTTTTACTTGTCAGAACTGGAGGACTTGATTTAATTTGGTTGCCTTCCCTGGAAGGCCTGGCTTTAAAGTTTAGAACAACAACTATCAGTGGGGTTGAGGTGAAGAAGTAAAGTTAATTTTCTGTGTGATTTTGACATCAGTGATCCGTCTGAACACCAAGTTGTGTTCTGTGTCACATCTAGTTGTTGATTTGGGGTTAAGTTTTGTAGCTGAAGTTGCAGCAGAACAGACCCTCATCATGAAGTCACCACCACCATGCTTGACAGTTGACATGTTTATAGGTTTGGAAACCTAACCTTGACGCCTTGATGGGGGGCTTAACTTGTTCAGCTTCATGCATAAAATGGTTTTGAAACAGAATAATGATCCTAAATATGCACTGAAACTCATTTTGGAATGGAGAAAACAGGTCAAAATTATGTTTCTGTGATTGTCTTTCCAACAATAATGTTGAAAAGAGAAGTCTGCAGCAAGAAAACAGACTTTTAAATACTTTTAAAGAAAAATTTTAAAATCCTGAAAGGAAGAGTGATCTAATATTCAACTAGACTAATACAAGGACCTTGGTAATGACTGAAAGTCTGCAGTTGAGGTGTATGATGTTAAGAGACTTTTAACTAAATATTTCTGTGGGTGTAAGTAGTATTTTACCCTGAATACATGGTTTTTCTTTTAGCACTGAATAATATCTATCATAAAACAACAAACTATAAATATTTGTATAATTACTATGGTTTGTTATATCAGTATAATAAACTAGAACCTGCTGTTCCAACAAAAAGTTCTCAATGATTCTCAGAAAAGCTTTTTCCCCCCCTAATTCTAAACTGTAATAACAGTCTAAATGCATCATCACCTAAATAAATGCAGCATTCATGTCTGTGATTTACAGTACTTAAAGCCTAATTTCTAAAGAGTAAAATAAATATTTTCTTTATGACAAAATTGTTAATTAGCGTGAAGGATTAGCAACATCAGCTCTTCAACATGGTAAACTGCCTTTGGACTGCATGCATCAGCTACTGTAAATTTTCTGAGCTTAGTCTGCAAAACAGAAGACATTTCAGTAACTTTCCTCTGTTCTGGCCCAGAGTGGAGTTTTCCTTTTCAGTCATTCTTGGACACAAGGACTTCCAATATTATGACATCTGCTAGTGATTACGTTGTTAGCGTAAGAATCCAGACATGTTCTTTCACATGGCCAAAGTAAATACACGTTTGTTCCTCTTAATGGGGAAGTTTCATTTCCTGCTCTCTCGCCACATTTTAAGCCAACCCTGAGGAATGCCTCGTGGAGCCTCCTACTGCGTTTTGTGGCTCTGCTCTGTGATGAGTTTTAAAGTCATTTAATGGAAATTATAAAGGTGATTCCCGTAAGATGTCTGTTTTTTTCCGCTGACTTTCTTTCCCAGCAGTGGTGTAAAGTAGAGGTCAAAATATGCTTTGCAATGAAACAACAGCTTCTCTTTCAAACTTGGAGTGATACACCTTGACCCGATTTCCCCCAAATACTGGTAGTTTCTGCAGGCAAGTCTACACAGGTGTTAAATTATGCTTAGGGCTAAGATTCCTTCCTGTAAACTTAAAAGTTCAAAGCAGTTCATCCCTTTTGTCATTCTTTGAAAAACACAAATGACAAAGTTTCGTTGACTGAAATTACTGTTTGAGCAAAATCTGAAAATAAAGATCATTCTTATATCTTTATATTTGCTACTTTACATCCTGGTGTTTTTCAGCTCTGGTCATCAGGGCCCACTGTCCTGCATATTTCAGGTGCTTTCCTCTGCCACACTCCCAAGTTTAGTGGATGGATGATTAACAGGCTTCTGCAGAACGTGATGAGATGCCAGAGGATATGAATCAGGTGTGCTGAAGCAGAGACACATTTAAAACATGAAATGGGCCATGAGAACCAGGATTAAGAACCACTATGTTAAATCTATTTAATAGTAAAGTAGGTGTTATTTGAGATGGTGTTTTTAGTTGAAGTTATTCATGCTTCTCAGTCAATAACTGAAGTAAATCCAATCAAATCCATCAAAGTATCATGCATTTCACTTACTTTGACACAGCATCTCTGTAAAACATATTTCTGAATCTTGTGCTAGAAAGAATAGCCTGAAATGACTCAGTCTTTTATATTGTTAATTGCCCTGCAGGAGGCTAATTCACTTACATGAATTCTCGTAAAATGAAGTTTCCAGTTTCAGTTTGAATAAATCCTTTGACTATTGCACCGACAAGCTCAGCTTAAAACCTTCATGTTGTATCATTGCTCATACTGAACTGCATAGGTGCTGGGACTTTTTCACATTTCGTTGCGTACAGCCGCAGACGTTTGGGAGGATTTTATCTAATAAATCATCCCATAAAGTGGAAGGAAGCAGATTCTTTGTAGAAATAACAGCTTTGCACATCTACTGACTGGAATTCTAGCCCAAATATTTCTGCAATGTGTGTGAAGCTAAAATCACATCGGATGGAGACAATCTGTGAGCAGCAATTTTCTTCTTTCTACAAATTGATAATTGCATTGGACTTTGGGTTTTCCACACAAATATACTTTGATCCAATAATACCATTGTAGTTCTGGTTGCATCTTTGAAGTCTTTGTTCTGTTGGGAGGTCAACCTCCACTCTAGTCTCTTGATGGTGTTGGACTTCATTAATTTTTTGTCTCTGTGCTCCACCCAGGTTGGTTAACCAGTTTCAGTACCCGGCCAGAACCCCTCAGTGTAAATTACTTTGAGATGTAATGAAAATTGGTTATATATGAAAGCAGGCTTTAATACCAGAAAATGATCAAATGTTACAAGTCATACAAATGGAACAGGTACAGAGTTACCTTCACCGTCCAGTGCTGGGCCACACTGAGCTCACCTTAGGGGTGAAACCAAGTGAGGCAAAGATTGTAGGGCAAGTTCAGCTTTTTATTCTTCTCCCTAACGGGCAGTCTAATCAGTTTTAGTCTGCTTACATATGTCTGGCAGCAGTCACACATAAACATAGTTATGTAAGCTGCAGTGTGTGCGTGTAAGCAGATAAGAGGCTAAAAGAGATGGAGGAAAAGACAGAATCCATAACAATGGAGATGCATAGATGGAAAGCTTTAAGTCTGCCTCTTGAAGAGAGTCTGAAGGAACTGTGTAACAGGAGCAAACAGCAGAAATACAATTCATATCCTCTTCAGGTCTGATCAGCTTCAGTTCTCCTTGCAGCAACGTGCTGCCACCACCATGTGTTCATTGTGATTTTGAGAGTTTTCTGGTTTCCAAAGATTTTTCTCTGCTGCTCAGAAATTTTACTGTCAGTCTAATCTGGCCAGAGCACCTTCGTGCATATGTTTGTGGGCGGATCGATCCAAAATATAGACAATATTGATACCAAGTCGACAATATAGACACGATATCCTAGTGTTGATAGTGTTGACTCTAGGACTCTCAACTACATAAAATATTTATTTGGGATAAAATGCACAGAAATTTGTTTTGTTTTTCTATAGTTTTAGCTTATCTTTTTGATATGTTAAAGTATTTTTAGAGGCCTATCAACTTTGTCCAAATTCTGTCCGAGGTTTTAACAAAATAATTCAACAGCAAAAAATCCCTGTTTCCCCACAAAGACACACAATGGTCAGAAGTTCGACGATATTATTAAAATATAAATAACAAAAAGTGTCACATCATTATCAGCAATATGGCCCAGTATTTACTTGGTGTCATATCGATACCAAAAAATGCAGTATTGCAAACCTCTTCAATAAAGCCATATGTCCTTCCACTAAAGCTGTATACTAGTTTGTGTTGATGTGTAACATTACATTTGGATAATACAGTGGGCATTAAAGTTTTTGTTTGACAAATGTGCAAAAGTTTGAGGGATATGCAAGAGAGTAAATAAGCTACTTGAAACAAAGAATACATAGAAACAAAAATGGAAAACCAAGAGAGGCAAGTTACACATAAAAGGTTTTTTCATCCAAATGTTATGTCTGCACAGATGCTTGCCAGTCGTAGCGTCTGAAAGGACTTAAGGGAAACGAACACTGGTCTGAGCCACTTTCTTTGTGATTCATGGTGAGCAATGACCTTTCTTCTCTAAATGTTTTCCAGCTTATACAATGGTGCAAATGTCCTAACTATAGCAATAAAATTAAATACCAAAAACATAAGAAGCAGGATAAAATTGTCATTTTTAGGTATTCGATTACAGAAAAATGTAATCAAGGACAAAAGCATTGACTTACTGTTTGTATCTATCAAACAAAATTCTCATTCATTAACTGTTCAAATTTATACACACAAAAAAACTATGTGAAAGTTTATGCTCTGATATTATCTAAGCCCAAGAAGAGGAAGTTTTTATAACAGAGTTATAACCATTTTAGCATAAAATACAAAAACAAAAAAGAAATAAAAATTAGCATGAAGCATAGCTTGCAATGTGCCCTAATAGCTGCATGACATATGAAAAAAGGAACAGGTGGAGCTAAGGTTAAGAAACGTCACAATGGTTTGTAATAACTCTGGTAACAGGAAACAGTTTTGCATGTTCTGAATTAGGTCTCGACTTACTGAAAATGTTTGGCTATGTTCAGTAAGTAAATGGTCTTGCAAACTAGATTAAAATTAGTTTCTTATTTGGCTTGTTGAGAATGAGTCTCGTTTAGGAAAGTTTTGTGGTCAGCAAAAGTAGCATAACTAAAATTGCATAGTATAATTTGAGCTTCAGCTAACTTTGTACATGTTTAGCATAGTTTTGTGAAGAGAAATATTTAAAAGTTCAGAAAAAAGCCCATTCTAAGGAAATGTTTCGACATGGCAAGTGGGGGGTGGGGAGGGACGCATGGCACCCACATCTGCAGGCCTGTGCACATGCATGAAAAGCTGGTAATGTGAGGGCTCAGGACAGGATTCAACAGAGAAGTGATTCAGAGCTTTTGCAATGGACCTCAGTTTATCAATTATCTTATCTTCTAGTTTTAGCTCCTTAGTTTCTCTACTTCTGTTATATGTCCTATTTCCTTACTTATTATAATGACTGAACAAAAAAATAGCACTGAAATCTAGATTTCTTTTACAGTCTTGTTTCTATGTCAGTTACAAAGTGACCCTTTTTGTTTTGGGTATTATTACAGGAACCTGGCCATTATAATTGCTAGCTTTTCTCTGTAGCTTCATTGAGATGCTAGTTGAACATCCTCCACTTGTAGACTATTTACTGTACGTCTGATTTCATATTTGTTTGACAGCTCTTTAAAGCCTTCTCTGACTCACAAACTTAATGAGTTTTCTTCCTGAAGACCTCAGACAGCTCCGTGGTTCACTCTTACCTCCTCAGTCGAAGGAAACCAAAATAAACATCTAAGGTTTAAACAGAGAAAAGTCTTTCAAAATGCTGAGGAACCATCTGCTTATCATCCTAATATATTTTAGGATTCTATTCTAATGCCATTTTCAGTTTTAATTCAGTTTATTATTTCACATTTTTCTCCTTTGTGTGTGTTTGCAGTATTACTGAACAAAATTAGGTTGTTATTTGGAATATGTACTGGTATAAATGACAGAAAAACAAATGTAAAAATGTTTTGAGCCTGGACACAGTAAGAAACATTAAAAAGCTCATCCTGCAAAGGTAGAAATTCAGTAAAAATAAAGCCCTTCTCCAATTTTGACCCAGAAAATTTTGATCCAGAAAACCGGAGGAGGGGTTGGATTTCGTTCTTCTTTTTGATTTAAAGTGCTTAAATGAAAAATATTTGTTCATTCATTCACTCGCATATAGATCATCTGAAAATTACAGATGTAATTTTCCTATTTGTCATCTTCCAATTCATAATCTGCAGTGTTCCTGACATTGAGAAATAAGAGAAAGTCACATGAGTCAGGGCAAGGTGGCGCTCAGTCAGCAGATGAGTGGACAAAGACACCCTGACTGCTCTTGTGAGTGTTTCTGTTGCGTAACGTCTTCGCCTACGTACAGGAAGAAGGGAAAGGCTAGTCAGCTCTCACCCGCATACATTTTTGTCCAGTCCCTGTTATATTGTTGATAACCGTTTGTGGATGTTAGTCACTATTCTGCTTTGTTAGTGTTTCCGTTTTTCAAATATGACGTTTGCAAAAACGTTTTTCATTCATTCATGCACTCGTTCATTTGTTTATTTTCCATGCTGGTTTTGTCTGGCTGAGGGGAGGGGAGGGGAGAGTGGGCGGGCGGGCGGGTGAGGCAGAGGGGAGAGTGGGCGGGTGGGTGGGGTGGGTGAGGGCTTTTCCCAGTGTCTGGAAGCTTCTTCAACACCACAGGGAGGAGCTGCAGCAGCATGGAGTAAACGGGAAGGGCTGCTGTAACAGCGAATCAACAAAATAAAGGAAAAATGTCAACTAAAGATTTACAATGTTTACCTCTAGTTGTGTGATAAACATATTATAAAATGGAAGATTCATATCCATTACTGCTCCCAACAAAACTAAGTATTTCCATACATGCTGAATGGAATTTGCACAATCATTTGCTCTGTTCTTACTCATTTTTATTTAACATTTCCAAGATTATAGCATGTCTGTTTTTCCATACTGATATATGATATTTGACATGTAAATACTCCAATGTGTCTATTTCTGTTATAGTTATGTAAAGTATAATTATTAATCTTGTTTTTTATATAAATAGTTTTAAAACTTTAAGAACTTCTTTTGTGAACCTTTATATTTGGTGCTGCTCTTTCCCAATAAAGGTTGTTTCTATTCTATTCTATTCTATTCTATTCTATTCTATTCTATTCTATTCTATTCTATTCTATTCTATGATCTAATTATTTAAGAAGCACAAGCAAAATGCCAGAGAAAAATATTATGTATTATTTTCCTTAAAGGTTTCATCTGTCTTACAAGCAAACACCAAAAAAAAAAAATAAAAAAAATCATTATTTAGGATAAAATGATGTTAATTCCCACCAGTTTATGCCACAAAATGCTGGATTTAAAAAAGAATGATGTCATGTTTCATCAGATATTCCTACTTCCTTAGTTTACAGAGTGATGACAAATGTCAAAGGATGTTCCTTGGCTACAAAGCTTACTTTCAGAGTGAGTAATGATGTTACTACAAACATGAAGCACTTCAGAGCGGTTTAGGTCAGTTTAAACCAGCTGCAGGTTCATTCACAGATCATCTAGTTGTGTTTTCAAACATCCACAGCAAGCTGTGACAGCGACCTAAACTCCAGGAATTTTCATTTCTGAGAACTTGGATAACTGATACTTGATGATTCACGTTTTGTCACGCCACGCAAATTTCAAATTATTTTAGTAGAAATTTTGGTGAAATATTAACACACAGTAGTACATAGTTGCTAAGTGAATAAAGGTTCTTTATTTCATCAATAAAAATCTGAACTGTGCGGAGGGCATTTAAATTCTTCTGCCCTGAGTCGATACTTTGTAAAAGCCATTCTGGCTGCAGGTACAGCTGCAAATCTGTATGGGTGTGTCTTTACTTCAGATTAGGTAGATAAAATCTGTGTGTCATACAGATCAAGTGTCTTACATAGTTTGCAGTCCTTTGCAGCTGCTAACATGCCTCTCTTTCGCTCCATCCATCTTCCAGTCAACCGTCATGCTGCTCTGACCTTCATTATGCTTTTTCTTCAGTGATCTTCTCGAATGAACTTCTGATTCGACATTCCACATTTCTTCACATTTCTTCTAGAAATGTGAAGAAAAAAAAGATAAAATATTTTTGTAAAATATATGTAAAACTCACTGCAGGATCAACTTTAAGATCCTGGTGTAAAATAAGTGTGCTTCAATAAGTAACTAGTGCTTTATTTAATGTTTTTAAGGACTTCTGAAGGCAGCTTACTGCACTTTTTAAAAAAATTAGCGTTAAGAGTAAAAAAGGCAAACATTTCAGGTTTTCTATGGCTTTCCTTCCACTTCCCCAACTTTGTGTTGCTCTATCATAAATAAGTTAAGGGGATGTTAAAACCTTTTTTGTTTGTTTATTTGCATAATTTGTATTTCCATTTGTTTTGAATTAAATTATTGTAGAAATATGAAGAAACTAATTATTTTATAGAAAACCACAGGAATGCACGTATAAGGATCACTTATCAGAGAATAAGTAAAAAAAATACTTTTATAGATCATTTTAAAAATTGTCAAGAAAGTTTCTATCCTTGGAAACACAATACAAAGGAAAAATGGATGACTCAAGACTGGATAGTCCTGTGTTTGTAAGACATAATATACTGACAGAAACCAGTTATTGCAGAAAATCTGTATGCGCTTCAACGCTCTCCACTCCTCTTCCGTTCTGGCTCCTGTTTCCACCTCCTTTATCCCACCATGACTCATCCAGTGTAAACATACACAAACTCTAAGGTTTTCCAGTGTTGTCTCAAGAATTATGTTATCATCTTAAATATGAAGAATCGCTGTTTTTGCAATCACTGCCGTTGCTCCTGACATGACATCATGCTCCCAGAAAATACAAATGCTAGATAGTTGACCAAAGAGAAGTAGCATTGTATCACATTCTAAGTTATACTGGCTACTCTACATTTGCACAAAATGCTCAGGATTACAATTTTTTATTTGTTTCAATCGAATATTTAGAAGTGGATTTATGAAACCAACACTGATATTTCGCAGCTTGGTGACTGATTCCTGACTTTTTTCCTGTCCAAATGATCCGCAGACATAACTCTACAAGCAAGTCCTCAAAGTTGTGTGTTTAAATACAATCGTGGTCAAGTAGGTGAATTACAGCCAATAAATATGTGACTTTATGTCTGGTCACAAAATATACACTGTCTAAGAAAGGAGGTTTATTTGTGGTAGCATTATGTTGCAATTTACATCCATGTTTTTTTTTTATAGTCAACACTACTAAATCATTAAATAAATATGAATGTTTCTTCTGTTACAAGGTGAATTTCTGGTGAATTACTTGTGTTTGTTTCTTTTATGCTCACCATTGTTTGTCCCTTCAGGTACTGCAGCCAGGTCAGGTGTGTGGGACGGCTGGCCAACATTTCCTCTTTGAATTGGTGCCACTGATTGCATCACTGGGTAGAACCAAATGGAGGATTTTCCTTTTGTATTACGTTGTTTATTCTCTTTAAAGGAACCTCCCCACTTGCGCTGTTTTAAATGTTTTAGTTTGCAGGCCGGTTAGTTGTGTAGATGAATATGAATGAATATGTAAATTAGTTTAGACTTTGTTGTGTGGTTCGACCTATTTAGTGGTACAGATTAATGCAATGCAGGTGTGTTTCTAATCCCGTTTAAAACTAGTAAGGTTTTTCATGTCAGAAAACAAAGACAGCAAAGAATAAAATCCACCAGGAGGAGCATTGAACAGTCTGCTGATTTCTTGCCACCTTTCTTGACGCTCTGACTCCACTGCATCACACACTGAGGCACAGACTTATTTTATTATAGGAGGATTTATTTCAGACTCCGACATCTGAGTGCAGTTCACACAGCTTCCCATATTTGACATTTTTAAACAGCCCCACCTATATAAAACCATGGACTTCCTTCTCTGCAGGCTCACACTTCCCAAATATGGCTGTTGCTTTGACTGTCTGTAAACACTGTTGGCCATCCATAACTTTCCTTCTTAGTCACTCTAGTGAATCCCTGTGTCATTGAAATCTCCTCCTGAGACATAATGAAAGCTAATATGCTATCAGACACTTCACAGATATTCTTAGGAAGATGTATCAATGCGGAAATGAGGATTGTGTCTCATCTTAGTTGACAAGCAATTTTTTACGTGTGTGTGCTAGAATTACACTATCAATGAAATTAAGGAAGTTGATAAAAGGCTCCTACGTATCGGAAAACAAAAGTAAAAGTAGAAACTAATGACTGCTACCCATATACGCAGTAGATTGTGCACAATATTTGTTACAACATTTAGAGGACTCTGGAAGGATTGATGGAAAAATATTTTGGAAAAATCTAAAATAGAGATGCTTTTTTTTTTTCTTATTAAAAAAATTTCGTTTTTTGGCTTGGTGTCCCATGTCACACTCTTGGGTTCTTCTCTGTTTAATGTAAGATTTTTTTATTTATTTATCATTTTTTTTCAATTCAAATGATTCTGCTTACTTCCTGTCATGGTTTGTCATGAATTCCTTTCAATTCGTGACAAAGCAACCTTGCCTGGAAATTCTGTTATTCATCTGTTCACCAAATTGGAAGAGTTTTTCTTCTTTTACTGCTGGATTTAGACAAAGCACGGGATCCAATTTGTGCGAACATTAACATTTAGAGATTGATGTGCAGCATGACTCAGGCATTTGAACTTTAACAGGTTCAACATTTCAGGTTTTTACGTTGAATGTTCAGACTGTGACTCACTGAAAGAGGAGACATATTGCACACAATAAAGACACGTTCACGAATTCAGTTTGTAGGGGACTATAATTAACTAAGACAATAAGTGAATATAGAAAACATCAAACTGAAAATTTCCACTGAAATTCCACTGGATGTGAGGCAACATGAGCAGAACAGTAACAGGGAGTATAAACTGAGCATCAGGGTCTAACTACGTAGATAGTGACAAAGGAGGAGCCAGAGGGAGGAAAACTGAACTAAAGGGGAAATTTATCTGCAAACAATGAACTGCAGAACCTGGTTTGCATAATTTTACTGGAAATAAACACAACTAATGATAAACAGGAACAAGAGAACAGAGATAAGGTTTGCACAACCAAGAGAACCAACCAAAGAAAGAGCAAACCTAAAACATACCAACCTTCACAATCTCTAACCTACACATCTTAAGCTCTTTGATAAGTGAAAATAAAGGTTTTGCGGTAAATAAAATAAGACATTATAATCATATCAATCCGATTCCACTTTCGTCCACCTTAAACATCGGGTGCCTTTCCATTTAATGAGAGTGAGGCTGCGTCACTGCGTTGCCTGAGAGGTTTTGGGGAATGTAGTGTGAAAATCATTAAACCACAACTTATCTGTGAAGCTTATCTCGTGCCAGCCATGTTAAGCTTTACTTTCCATCACGTCAAATGAATAGGAATGAGGAAACCACCTGCAGGTTATTAATGGTAGCACTAAAAACTAATCAAAACGTTTTTCTAATGGGTGCTGTGGGGGCGCAGGGGCAAAGCACAACCCATGTATTGAGGCTTTAGTCCTCATGCCAATGGTTGCAGGTTCAATTCCTGGCCTGATGACATTTGCCACATGTCTTCCACTTCTCTTATAACCCTCTTTCCTACCAAACTACTTTCAAATAAAGGCCACTCGAGCCAACAAAACCCTTAAAAGAAAAAAAAGTTTTTCTATGAAAGTGTAATAATAGTTTCACACCGAGTGAGTAAAGGGAAACACAAGAGAATGTAGCGTTCAAGTGAGGGAAATATATGCTGATCTTCATAAGCTGAGAAATTACAGCTGGCCTAAACTTGCCCTGGTCAGAATAATAAAAACAACTGGAACTGTAACAAACAAGGGTGGACACCACACACAATGAGAAGAAGAGTAAAAATCCCCAAACTCTGTTATCAAGGTCCTGTTAGAGCTGTGACTGAAGCTGCACTTCACACCTTGTGAATAACTCCAAAACTTATGAGTCCACAGTCTTTCCAAGGCTGTGACTTTATGTGACTTTATGTTTTTCCTTCCACTAAATTTTCCATTACTAAGCATATCATTAGCAGATGTCTTTTGCCTTGTGGTATTGTGGAGAGTGGCAACGCGTGTTTCACAATGATTTCCTCATGACTACCTTGATCATGACAATGTCACAACTACGTGTTACTGTGTCATTAATTTTATAGGTTTCATGTTATATTTTTATTTTTGGTTTTATATATTCTCCATTATAAAATAAATGTATATAACACTGAAGGATTACTGGAATAAATTAACTTTTTGATCATATTATATTCTTTGCGATGTGGTTTAGTCAAATAAAAAACATTATTATTTGAGTCTGATACTTATATTTTTGTATCTCTTTTATTGAAATTCTCTACTTTTTAGCATTAAGTCTTCACAAAAACTTAAAAATTTTGTCTCTGGCATTAAATTAAGTGTATTTCTCACAGAGCTTCAGTTTAAATGTGGGAGAAAATGTCACCTTGTTTAACCCACATTCACAACATTGTTCATCAGCTGCTACGTGCAGAATCTCAACACCAATTAGATGTTGTTTTACTGAATGTTCTCCTCTGGGTGTTCTGTGAATGTCCTGCCAAATAATACCTCTGTCCTCCCTCTGATTCAGAGAGCTCTTTGATTGAGATTCATACTTCTTTTTATTTACCCAAATGAAATTAATTAAGAGTTTTCTGGAAATATTTTATCACGCAAACATTACAAGAGGAGTTCCTGTCTGGAATGAACCTTTTCACAAAACAAATTACACATTAAGGTTTTTGTTCACTCACCATTTTTACTCCCATGCAATAGTTTTACAGCAACTGAAAAGGTAGATATTACATGGAAAAATTTGCTTAAATTGTGAAAGGCCTTTGACTGACACCTTAAATATGTCCCTGAGACATCCTATTACTAATATGGGAAAGGGACAAAATCTAACAGATGTCATTTTACAATTGTGTTTTGGCATTAGTCACCATGTCTGATGAACAGACTAACTGATCAACACAGATACCAAAATGTGACTGATAACAGGTGTTAGTCTTTCTTTATGAATCACATCATTCACAACATTTTAATTTGAAAGAGTGTACCCAAGGATTAAGACGTTCATTTGGAAATATTTTACTTTGGGTCAAATATTTAGTTTGGGTTAAATATTTAATCTGGGCTGTGTGAATACAAGGTGTGTATTCACACATGGTTTATGGTTATGATGCCCCACAGTCTCATTCACAGCTAAATGATCAATAAACGAAGCATAACAAACACATTTTGTCTAAGTACATGTGCTGCCCCTCACACAGAAGGACTCCTGGGTGAAGAGCCACATTACCAATATCAGGACCTGAAACCGTGGCTGTAATTTCACACATTAGGGGGAATTCAGAATCAACAATAAGCTTCACATGCAAAGTTTTTGAATAAAATACCTGCCCAGCTCACACAGAAACGTCCCTGATTCAGAAGCTGTGAGAGCAAACACAAACTACGCCACCTGTTTCAACACCTAGATTATAAAAATCAGTAACACTCCTGTCTACTAAAGTTTTACAAAAGGTAAATACAGAGCCATGTCAGTTATTTAAGAGGAGAGTCGAGATTGGTAAAGTCAACAAATGGTCTTTGTACTATGTAAAAGACCAACACCACAAATGTTTAACCAACATTTGTGGTGTTACTATTTTAGACATTGGTTTATTTTTTTTAATGCATAAAAAGTTGGGTAAACCTTAACTTCATAAGAAATTTATATTCTTAAGGAAGTGCTAGTTTTCCAAAGTTATTTTACAATAAATAAACTGTGCTGTTATTTCATCAAATCTATCTTAAGCCTATCACTGGTATGCAGGAGGCAATGAACGGAAAAATGTTGTCTTCTCCCAACAAAGCAACACTAATTAGTATCCAAAAAAACTAAACTTCTCCTGAGGATTTCTAAATATATTCTTATTAGTTTTCCGTGCAGCTCAGACAGTGAAACCTGATAAACGGTATCTCTCCCAACATTTCTGGCACGCTATTTCGTCTGTTGAATCTTCTTTCCATAGATGGCTGCAGGGCCATGCAGAGACCTTTGGAGGGGCAGGGGCTCAACCCCCCCGACGCACCCCTCTGCACATGCCTGGATGGCCGTGTTTAACATATTAGAGTGATGAGAGAGAGTGTGTCTGATGGACGAGCAACTATATTGTCGATGTAATCTCATGTTGACTTGTGACTGTTTTAGGTTTTTCTGTGTCTCTTTATCTTACGTAACACATTTTGATATATAAACAATATTGTTTACTGTGTTACACGCAACTCCACAAGCAGCTTACATTTTGAAGATGTTTTAGTGTTCAAACTCTTAAAAACTGGACGCTTGAAGCGTATTGTAAACAGCGGACCTTTTCAACTGTAGCCTGAATGTTTCGTGGAAAAAAACCTTAACTTTGTAAAGATGCTGGTAGAGATGAAGCTTATGAACAGTTTTAAGGATGCTTGTTTAACCAATGGAGGATCAATGATTTACTCAGAAATAAGACTGTCAGCAAATTCAGGCAAAAAAAATGAACGCCTTCAAAACTTCCTTAGAATTATGATGTAAAGCTTCAGGGAAGTGAAAGTAATCAAATTCATTTCATTAATTCATCAGCAAGTTGGAACACCTCTACACAAGCCAAAGGCATTTCAGTTTACTGGTATTGAATAAAATGTCAAGCTGGAAAGACGTCAGAAAGAATCTTTGAAAGCTATTGTTGCTGTAGGCTGAAAGTGCTTCAATGACATTTTTGAAATAACTTGAGGTTGGAACAATTTGAGTAGAATCAAACTGACAAGTGATTGAACCTAACATAGGTGACAATTACTAGATAAAGAAAACGTGGTTGTTAGTGAAGAGGGGAGGAAGAGAGAACAGAGTGAACATATTGAGAGGAATGACTTATTGAAATAAAATGACACAATGAAAACACAGGGATCTGACTAAATATCTTAAACAAGATGTAACCCCCCCATTACGCCTAAAAAGACTAAATACAAAATACAAAGCTACAACACAGAAACACAAGAAGGGATGTAAAGACAAACCACAAAACTCAAAGTGCTTAAATCCTAAGAGCCAAAACATACCAATTTCAGACTCTTCAAGTCTCAGTTAAAGACAGGATGATTAGAAAAAGATTGTACATTTATTAAAAATGATCCTCTGGAGAAAAACTCCTCGAGGAAAAAAACAACATGGCAGCTTGACTTAAGTTTAGTTTGGCTCAAATTATAGGCGATTGAATGAAGAAAACCAAACAGAATATCGTCAGTTTAACCAGCTGTTAAACATGGTGGTGAAGGGCTTCCTGTCACTGAGTCACATTCGAACTCTTTGTTTTGCAAATGAGAGGCCATCAGTGCTATAGTTGAACTTTGACCCCAAAATGGATCATACAATTGAAGTAATGTCTAAAAGACACCAAAGTAATGACAGACATTAATTGTCATTCGGAAACTGTGTTATTTGTGCCAGAAGGTGTGTGCAAGCTTTTGAATACCTTTACAGACATCATTGGCAGTCATGAAATGTTTCTCTCTGTTTTGTATCGGCACCACAGACTTCTTGGCAAAGAATCAGTGTCAAATGCTATCAGACACCACCCACACCCTGTCAGTTTCTGAAATTAAAACTATGAAAATAAAATATTTTAAATGGTTTTGAGTAAGGAAGTGATACCCAAACCGTTATTTACTGAAAACTGAATCTCTTTAATTTGTTTAATTTTTCCCTTTGGGGGTGTGAAGGGTCTCACGCCCCGTCTTTTGTCCTCTACTTATCAATGGTCGTTAGATAGTGGACATTAAATTTGTGACTAATAAAACACAGAGCCCCCATGCCACCCAAGACATTGTAATGTTTACAGTTTCTTAGGTCAGGATAGATCCTATTAAGGTAATTTTGGTGTGAGAAGTGATGTTGAAATTGAACGCATTGCTCATTGCTTTGGCAGTTTCTATGTGCTTCTGAACTGCAGTCATCATGTGTAACATCTGGATTGTAAATGAAAAAGTATCTCACACCGAAAGTCGCCGATGGATGAAGTGGTGACATTGGAATGAGGATAAGGAAAAAGTGTTTTAATGTTTGAATTATTTACGTTTTCTATCATTTGTCTCTATTCTTGATACACATGCTTCCTTGTTTGCTTTTTAATTTGGTAGAGTATGTTATTAACCTGATTCCCTTAAGGTCGTTATTGTCAGGAGTCAATAAAACAGAAAAAGTAGTAATCAATTTTTAGATCTCTTCCTCCTTGGCACACAATACCTTATTGTTGGAGGAAATTTCTCTTTCTCTGGCTTTTTCCTGAACTTTCTGAAGGAACCGCTTCTTGTTTTAGGCGTTTTCTGTAACAAAGCCGTGTGAATAAAAACTTTTTTTAAAATCAAAGTCTGACATTTCTTCCTCTGCGTCATATTTCATAGACTGCTTTTCTTTTTTAATCCGTCTTTTTATTACCTGATGTGAGAACTGACTGTGGACTCACGTGTCCACAAACCACCTGACATGTTTATGGGTAAACCCACAACTACCTACAAAGTTTTGTCAATAACCATGGTAACATTTTATGAATTTTAACAGGCCAAACCTAATAAAACATTAAAACTATTTGTTGGTAGTTTTCACTTAGCCTTGAATTCCCCCCTCATCAGCCCCAGGCTCGTTTCCTGTCACCATTACCTCAACGGTTTGTTTCTAGTTGAGGTATGACAAACGTGTTATTAGCTGGGATGCGTCAAACCCTGAAGCAAAACCTCCATCATTAAGAAAGAATGACATGAGGATGTTCCCTGCAGCTAAGGAGCAGGATTGTTGAGTCTTACACCAACATTGAAAATAGAACCCTAACAAGTCATATGATCAGTTTGCTTTTATTTGAGTTTATACATTTTTTTTAACATACTTTGTACTGTACAAACCAAGGTATTCAAAGTGAAGGTTAAAAAAATTCAGTGTCCATTTTATAACTGATTTGTGTTAAACCTCACAATGATTTTTCTAGATTTTTATGGTAATTTTTATAGCTTTTACAGGAAGTGTGAGTTATGTGTGTTTAGATGTTCAGAGAATATTTAAAGTCCTCACCTTCCCTTTTACATTTGGGTGGAAAAGTCTGTGATTAAAAGGAAAAATATACAGTACAACAATGGAATAAATTCTGACCACATCATTGTTGCAGCTTAAATAGGATTTAGGAGGGAAAATAGCAGCAAGGTGCTTCGGATATAAGTATGAGATTAACAAACGGTGTGTGTTAACTCAATGTGCTAGCAGAAAACACATCAGCACTGACTTTAGAGAAGAAACTGTTGCTGCCTATAAATGTCAAGTCAAGTTTTAACTGATTTATAATAGTTTTTCACTTGATTGCTCAGGTTCGACGTGAGTTTTGAGGGACTTCTAGAAAAACTAATTTAATTCACGACAATTCAGAGCCACATTTCCTTTGTGCCTTTGCACCACTTTCCAGCTGACCTACGCTGCACCACTTGCAAGGTGTCACGTAATTCTGGTGGTGGTCCCACTCCCACTGTAAGTCTGGCTCCCGAGCAGTGAGAAGGACAAAAAACATGCTGAGCTGTCCTGATCATCTCCTGCACTCGGGCCCACGTTCTGTTCATGCTCATTAGATCCACACAAAGCAAGATGGGTTCCCCATGCCCGATCTCATAAAGCAGGATCTGAGCAGGCCACACATTGACGTACAACCAAACAATAATAGTCACAGTCATGCCCTGGCATCAGACAGTGAGGAAATAACAACTAACTAATAATGCCCCCACACAATCAGGTCGTTTTCGTGCTGTGATAGGCCAAGTTCTTCCAGCGGGATATCCCGAGCCAAACATTATGTGATGGAGAAGCAACTCTTTATGAGGATGAGCTGAGATGACAACTGATGCACATGACTTAATTAATACAATGCTCTTAGTTCTGCATGTGGGTGTGTTTTCATTTGGATGTGGAAGCTGATTCTTTTGTGAGAAATGCGATGGAAAACTTTCTATTGAGGTTAGAGAGGATGATGTCTAGTGCTGGCGAGCTGATTCACGACGCCATGCTGCCTGTCACATCAGCATTTTTGTCACCGTGTTTGACTTGGACAGGGTCCTCTGGAGACTTTATCCTCCACCCACTTGCTGTATCTCTTCCAGCAGAGGCTCGGTGTATGTTTTCAGAATGGGTGGTTTTTCTTACATCAATTACAGTAAAGCAGTTTTTTCCTCCAGAACCTTTTCCCAGAAATGTTGACTGCTGGAAACCATAATAATGCCACATTTTGTGTGATAATTTCCCTATTTCTCTTTCATTACACACAATGTAAGGAAATGTCATCTTTAAACACTGAAGAGTTTATGAAATAAGCCAGTAAATCTCAAAAAAACATAAAAGTTTAAGAGAAATGCACTGAAGCCACCTGAACCATTTCATCTCGTTACTTATCTGCGCTGCCTTGGCATAAATCTCGTTGGGTCAGACAAGCTTCTACATGTTTTATCTGTTCTGTTGAGATGTGAAAGCTCTTGTAGCTGCACAAAAATGTGAGCGTAGGCTGAGTAAATCCTGCACAGAATACTCAGAGTACTACTGCTGGTTTATTAAAGCTCACTGGAGCTTTCATATCAGTCACATTTATTCTCCTGCTAAAAGAGCTCAGGAGCAGAAGTACAATACTGAAGAGGTGAAACATTCACCAATAAAATGATCAGTCAGGTGTTTGCTTTGTTCGGTGCCATTTAAAGGTAAACAACTCAGATTAATAATTACATTGTTGTTCCCATTTTCATGAGAACAGATAGGGTGTTTATATTTATATATATATGTTTAGTGTGAATGGCAACTTCACTTCTTGTAAAGTGTGAATGTCAAAGTTCTTGACCTTGTGAAGCACAGCTGACTGAATATTTCATAACAGGAAAGCAGAACTATGTCCTTTTGTCACTGTTTGACCTCTTCTTGTATTTGTGAAATTAATTCCCATGACAATTTGGGATCTGGTTGCTAAAATTTAACTCAGCTTAATGATTTGAAACATGTAAATGGGAAATAAAAGCAAAGACAAAAGAAAGCTGTGAGGTGGGATATACATTTGTAAAGTATTGCCAATGCAAAAACTACTCTGCAAGAGTCAGAATCCTGTTTTTTGTTCTGTGGACTGTGTCCGATTAAAATGGGGACGAGTACATGAGAATGTGCGATTTAAGAACGAAATGCATGTTGATGATCAGAATTCAGGAAAGGGCTACCAAAAGTAGATACTTGCCTAAAATTGCACAGCCAGAGCAAGAAATAAAAAGTTTAAAACAAGTGAAAATGGTGAGGACTAAATCTGACTGGAGGGACAATTTATTTTAAAATTTTTTACGTTTATCTTCCAGGTGTGGCAGTAATTTTGGATGGAGCTGTACTTGAGGCTCAAAAACATCAAGTTAGTTATCTAGAGAAATAAGCAGCAACAACAAAGGGTGTGTTTTCTTTTTTTCATTGGTAGGCTGATTAATACATTTAAATGATTGCAAACAGGCCTAAAAAATTCTTGAAACAAGAAGTTTCAAGAATTTGAAAATGTGTGCTTTAAGTTTAAAGTAGTCAGAAAGGAAATACAAAAAATCTTCCAGTTCTGTCAGAGTTTATTCAATTCAAACAACATATCATATAATGCTTGTAAGTCATATTACAGAATTGACAATATTTCATTTGAATATTTCTGCAGTTTAGACACATATAAACACACATTCTGCACATATACTCACATAACAGTCCAAGTTTTCTTTTATTAAAAAAATAAATCTGTGAATTAGTAGAAAAAATAGAAATGCATCGGAGCTATAAATAAGTCATGGTGAGTATAACCATGTAGGCTTCCAGTTTTAGTCATATGTGTGCAAATCTACAGAAATTATCCTCATGAAACAATAGAAATACAATAAGTACGACTGAGGCTGAAAGTCTACCACTTCAAGTATTAGGTGTCAATGAAGTTATTAATTCTTTTTAAATTACAAAAATAACTTAAGGCACTTAATAAATTAACACATTGGTGGAGAAAAGATGAATAAATAAAAAACATAAATACACAATAAATATTAAATAACATATTTTCTTTTGAACTGAGTATTTAGAGCTCAGAAGTCCTTTCTTTCAGAATAACTGTGGGGTTGGGGTTACTGCCGCGCGACTGCGACGTGCTCGAGTTGATGGTCATGGATCCGGTCTCTTTGATGTCAGGCACATAAAAGGACGCCACGGGACAGGGGCCTTGAACGTTGTTGCAAACCAGCCTCTGCAGGGAGGCGGTGTTGACGATGTCAAAGCCGACTGAGCCTCCAAAGGTGCTGGGCTTCCAGTACTCTGGCGAGCAAATGGGATTCCCCATCAGGCCTTTGAGGGAGAAAGGAGCCCCCATCTCCACCATCGTCTCCCCAAAAATGGCGTTCGGCCGGGGCTTCTCCACAAGCAGGCCGGGGTAGAGCTCCACAGCGTCGACGTCACCGTACAGCTCTTCCAGTATGGCGGCCATTTCTTTGTCTCCTGTAGAGAAGAAGATAAACAGTTTTAGCTTGTGGTTCAGTCTGGCTCGTCTCACTTGCACCACTTCTTAACTTTCCAACTTGATCTTTCCTTTGTCTCCTCACATCTAACCTTTTCCTCAATAGCCTCTTAATACATCTTGGGGTAGTTTTCCTATCCCTCCCTGGAGCTGCTGGTCTCCCTTGTAAGTTTACATCTTTGCTCTTTGTAATGACAATCTGCTTACATTATGCCAGGATGTAATGAACATCTGCCTCTTACAGACATGGAAATAAACATTGAACCTCCGAAACTGCTGGGGTGGAAGTCCAAAAGCATGTCCTTAATAATACCAAAGCGCTGTCGAGAGCTGTGTTCAGTAGTTTTAGGTATGCTTTTCAAACTTCTTGACAATTAGACAAAGCAGCGAGAGTCTGGAATTACGTAGAAGAGTCAATAATAATCTCCTGCTAATCCTTTTGCGTCATCTGCTCCACCTACATGTATCAGACTTTGTTGGTGGTGTTGAATTTGTCTCACCTGTCATGTCTTCAAACGAGGAGTAGGGCTTCATGGAGAATCTCTTCCTGTAGGCATTGAGGGATTGGTAGCGCATCTTTCTGCTGTTCTCGATGGACTTGATGGCGACGTACAAGATGGGTCCCGGAACGTTCCGCCCACCAGCAACCTGTTACAAGGGAATAAAATGTTTAAAGTCATGAAGCTTTAGAGCCATGTTGGGGTTAAAATGTGGCTGTTCCTGCAGCTGCATTGAGAGTCCTTACCCGTCCTGCAGTCTGCTTGGTGAATGAATCCACCAGGTTGCCGATGCCATGCTCGGTCATCACAGTGGTGTTGAAGACAAACTCTTTGTAGCTGTAATCCCTCTCCTCGATGTGGAAGCTGTCAGGCATCAGAGGGTGCCAGTGGTAAAGTGTGTTGAACTCGGATGCGATGCGGTTTTGGTACTGGAAGCGTTTGCTGAAGAGCAGCTCTGGGTCAAACTTCAGTTTGAAGTGATAACCGCTCAGGTGCTGCACGTAGTCCTCGATCACAATCTTGATGGTCTCACCTACAGAGATCAAATATGTAATCAAATTTTTTTCTGCTTAATTTGCATTTTAAATATAATATTTCCTCTACCGGCTGCAAAAAGGAAACTGACATTTCATTACTGCCAAGCCAAAACACATTCCTGTGATTATCATCAATAGCTCTATTCAAGGAATACCAAAGCTGAAACCACAACTTCCCCTGCTCGAAACTAATATCAGTCATTCCGCCTCCACGGCGCCGTTGCAGGAAATATCTTTAAAAACTGTTTGCAGAAGTCAAAATTTCTCACCAATAAGGATGAGCCGAGAAGTCTGAAAGAGTCTTTCGTCATCCCAGTCTGGGTGAACTTCCTTCAAAACGTCACACACCCGGTTGTGCTCACGGAGCCAGATGGTGGCGTACATCATGAGGCCTGGGACCAGACCGAACGCCTCGTGGCCAACAGCGAAGCGCTGAGAGTCTGGGACGTGTGGCGGGTAGTGCATTTCAGCACCAACATCCTTAACCAGCGGAGGGTACACCTCTCCGTTTACAATCTGTAGCGTTACACAAGAAGGACATACAGGAAGCGTGAGACACAGATGTGCATTTGAAGCCTTCGTCTTAATGAAATGTGGCTCTCTGCTCTTACCTGATACTTAAGCTTTCCATCCTTGAAAAGCCTCAGTTTATGTTGCCTCTCCAGGTTGTCACCATAAATGTGGCCGAGATCAACCTAAACAAAGGAAACATTTTCAGGTCATGATTTAATTTTTTTTTACAAGACTTCTTGTTTAATAATCTATTCTGAATTAGATTTGGCTACTCACCCCATGGCCTTTAGCCACTGTGAAAGCAGGTCCGTTCTTCATATCAGACTTGAAGAACTGGTGTGTGAAGTGTTGCGCGAAGAATGCAAACATCAAGCTGGTACCCTGCGGGTCTGGAATAAACCGTCTCCTCACCAAGAGCTTTTCCGCCAAAACCTTTACATCAGGTAGCTCCTTTTTACCTGAAAACAACAAGATAAACATCAGCTCAAAGTGCAGCAGGAAGCTGGCTTGTTATGATAGGATTACAGGGCAAACGCTTTCTTTGTTGCATGCTGGGACAGGTTTGGGCTCGATTCATAAGACTGTTTCCTCTCACACCAGCAGATAAACAAAAGGTTTTATTGTGATCTTCCACTGATGTAATAGGAACGGGATGCTCTTGTGCTCTAAATAGGAATCTAAGAAAACTGGTTCTCCTGAAGCGCAGAAAGTGAACTCACCTACGACTCCCATAGGGGTTGGGCAGTCCGCCGGAACTGGAGGAAGGGCACGAGTGTAGTAGGATAGGTTGGAATAGGCTTCCCAGCTTTTGTATCCATAGTCCGCGTTGTAAGTAGGAGGACTGTCAATCATATGGGATCGTGCTAGAAAGAGGAAGGACATTTATTTATTATTCATTTATGTTGCATAAACCTATTACTTGTCTCTGTATAAATTACTTAATTTCTCCACTGAGTAAAAAGCAGAGGACTTACATGTCAAGACGTATTTCATGATGGCATCTCTGAGAAATGAAATACTGTTGATGATGTTCCAGAAACCCTTGAAGTGGGTGAGGATGTAGTGCACCGTGTTGGGCGAAGGCTTTAGGGAAACTTTTATCCAAGTGAGGAACTCAGCTGCAGATGACAGAAATGGGGAAGATGAGTTAAGATGTCAACAGCAGCTCCAATGTAACAATTTGAAATACAATCTGGGTTTCTTTTTATATACTTACGTGTTGTGCAGTTTTGTCCATAAAAACCAGTACGTGTGCAGTCACATTCATAGTTTTCTGAACCCATCGCTGTGCACACACCCCTGTTCTGGCATGGCTCTGAGCAGCAGGGGTTACCTACAGCGGAGACATTTAGTCAAAATAAAGATCAATATCCTAGAAAGCACTTTAAACATTTCAAATACATCTTTCAGACACAGACTGGAGAATCAAACTTTAATCTAAAACAAAAAAAACTTAGTTCTAAAGTAATGTATCTAACTTAAAATTCATACGAAATTAATTTTAAAGTCATTTTCTTACCTCCTCTGCATAAAGAAAAACTGATTGCCAGCAGTAAAGTAGAAAATGTTATGAGATCCATTCTGCGATGTACTCTATTCATTTTGCGAGCCTGTCTCTTTGTCTGCTGGAAGCAAATAGGAGGTATCGCAGAACTGACTCTACATTTATACTCTCTAGTCCCGCCCACTCTGCCAATGACTGACCTATTACCAACCGGAAGTCTGATTATGGTCTAATAACCGAAGAAAAAAAGGAAAATGTTACAGAACACTCAAATTTCATAAAAGAAATGTATTTTATTAAAATGGTGTTTGACATTATTATAATTATGTTTATTAGATTTTCTATATGTTACTCTCGAAAATTGAGATAGATAAAAAATATTACAAGGAAAGACAAAAGGGGTTGACTTTGAGACTTTTTAAATTAATTGCATAAATAAATAGTTATTCTTTTCATCATCGGTTTTAAAATTTATTGTTAAATTAAATAATTTCAAGAATTTGTGCTAACAGTGTTGGTCCAGAAAAATGAGACCCAGTAGCCTCGATGTAAATCAGATGAGGATCGGACAGAGTGGTTTTAACGAGGAGGACGGCAACGCGATTTAGTTTATGTAGAAAAACAAATATATGTATGAACATCAAAATAAAAAATCTTATAGTATTTGACCTAAATGTAATACATCAACCTGAATGCATTCCATAGCATTTTTTTATTATTCTTCCGATGTATTAATCATACAGATGACAATTACATTGACTTTTCAAGCCGAAATGAAAGGTCCGCAACGAATTGCAGAAACATAAATCAATGTTCTTGTTGGATAAATTAAGTTAAAGTGATGTGATAGTATTTAAAAAATAGATGGAAAACTTTAATCATACTATAATTAAAAAACCCACAGTGACTAGGGACAGCAAATTGATCTAGTCTGGATTGTATTGAAAAAAAGTTATGAGAGGTCTTGTCGTCATTGCTGTGTCATATTCGCTATTATCTCACCAAAGTGAAAAAAGTGCCCTCGTGTGGAGGAAATTACGCGTTGGAGCCCATTTGGAAAAGTTCTCTGGGGGGAGTTACCAGCACTGTAGTCCTGCTGAGTCAACTTCTGACTTTTTTTTACTGTGAGATTTCCACACTGTTTACTTTGACAAATTAAACTTTTTTTCCTTTTGAATTTTTTCCTTTCTTCATCTAACTCAATTTTATCTGTTGCATTAGTTTGGCCGCTGAACTACCCGACTACCGGGTGCCGAGAAGCGCCTCCTCCTCCATCTTCATTCTTGCACTACGATTATGCTCGCTCAACATGACACATTTAAATGGACTTATAAATTGAAACGCGATCTTGCTCAGGTAAGTTTTTGTTTCCTTCTCTATCTGCACACGGTCTCTCGCCTTTTGTGAAAGAAATTCGGACAGATGTGTGAAAGTGTGTCCATAAACTCGGCTACTACTGGAGCCTGGTTTTGAAGAGTTAACGCAGTGGACGCTCACACAGAATAAGGAAGCTGAAAATACATTATTTACGCGCATTAACGTGCATTTTAAAAGTCCAGTTCATAAATGTCTGTTTCAACAGCTAAATTTGACAGATTATTGTAAATATAGCTTCTTGCTGGAGGATGAGACAGAGAAAATCCGTACACAAGGAGCGTATAAGTTAATAAGAGTGAGCTTGTATTTTAATGTGTAGCTCTCATTGTCATCTGCATTGTTTTGCATGATCAAAACCAATGGATTAAAATCAATAAATGTGCACAGCCATAACACTGTCAATCCGTCTCCAAAGAATCAGGCCAAACCAGTCGTTGGTGTCGAGTGGCCGGTTTTTAGAGACGCTTGGGAAAGACTGGAAAGTTTTCTCACAGTAAAAGTCCTTCTAAAAAGTTCACAGTGATTCATACACGTAATCCTCCATAGTTTTTGTTGTTTTAATGCCTCAGAGTATTTGTAGCAAAACGAGGAAGCTTTCTGTATGTGCTATAGTTTGAACTACTGCAGCTGTTTTGCATCATGGCAGCTTGGTTGCTGTACTTTATGAAAATGTTAGTGCCGCGGGGGCCGTCCGTGGAGCTATTTTGGCCGCCTGCATGCGCTCATTGTGTGCCGCTGAACCAGGGCAGCCAGCGAGGAGAGCTGGCACCGACACAAGTTGAAGCTTTTTGCTGAAAACTACGTGACGGCTGGAGTGAACACAGAGACCCTCTACGTGCTCTCTGTCCACTTGATAACAGCACGCTTTGATGAGCAGCTGAAAAAAAAAGACTCAATGAACTTCAGCTGCGTTATCCGCACTGTACATGTACATTTGCGCACCATTCATGCAAATTTCTAAAGAGTGAAAATATTTATGCGCGGCTAAAAATAATCACCTTGTCATCTCTTTTGCAAATATACACCAAGCTTTACATTTTACTGCTGGTTATGTGACACAGCAACTTTGTCACAACTTTGTTTATTCTCATTGAGTCTTCTGAAAGTATCTATACCCCTTGTCTGGATGTTACAACCACAAACTTTAGTGGATTTCATTGCGGTTTATGTGATTAAACAACACAACATCTTGCTAATTACAGAAACAGTCATGAATTCTGGTTGCTCTGAGGGAGCTGCAGAGATCTATTGCTCAAGTAGTGAAATATTTTGGCAATATAACTATTAGTCATAATAGTTATCTTATTATAACTATTAATAAGATGACTGTGGCTCCACAAATATCTGAATTTGTGGAGTCAGATATGCTCCACAAATCTGACTTGTATTAAAAATGGCAAGATGAAAGCCATTGGAAAAGTGATAATTACGCCATAAATGGGAGGCAACAACATTTGACTGAAAAGCTCCACACTGAACTTTTATGGCTTACATGCAAAACAACGTGTTGGTCAAAAAAACTAATCTTGCCCATCTCACTTACCACAAAAAAAAACAACAAAACAAGCAAACAAACAAACAAACAAACAAACAAAAAAACAAACAAACAAACAAACAAACACACTGTAAAACATGATGGTGGCAGCATCATGCTGTGGGGATGCTTTCCTTCAACAGGGACAGGGAAGCTAGTCAGGGGAAGATGGATGGAGCTAAATCCAGAATGATCCAGAAGGAAAACCTGGGAGGGAGGTTCATCCCCCTCCCAGGTGGAAAATGGAAAATGATCCTAAACATTCAGTCAGAGTCAGACTGAGACGTTCAGAGCAGGAGTGTCAAACATTTTGTAACGTGGGTCAAAACTGGCAACTTGAGTATTCACAGGCCAAAAAAAAAAAAAAATTCTGAACTATAATCATCAATTTCCTGCGCAACAACAATCTAGACACATTAATTAAGCAGAGAACATGTTTTTTATTTTTTCTGTGGAAACAATGTCTAAATCATTGTAGATTCAAAGCTTCAAAAGGGTTTTGCATGTTTTTTTTTATTGGAAGAAAGACATTCACTTTACTAGTTTAACATATTTAGTCTATTATTACAAATAAAAACATAATTTAGGACAATCTTTATTTGAAAAAAGCTTTAATATTGTAAATAAAATCAGACTTGGGTCCACCCAAGTCTGCATTAGCATATAAATCAATGGATCAATGCCGTCCCATCTAGAAAGCACAAAAGCTTGGTCCTTAAAAGATGAATACTTTGTGCTGTATCTAACATTTTTATGAGAAAATTTTAACTTATGGGTTATAGTTTTGTCCTAATTGGATTAAAAAGCCTTCATCTATCACCTGCACTGGTGGGATTCATTTGTGTCATTCAGGGGCCACACAAAATCAGTCCAGGGGCCATAAATCATATTTAGCTGTATGTTAGAATGTCCCAGTTTAAGTTCAGGCCTTGGAAATTTGTTGTCAATACTTGAACATGTATGCTTAAAGACACTCTCTCCAATCTGACAAAGCTTGAGCTTTCTGTGAAGATGAGTGAGCAGGAATTTCACCCTGCATGAGCAACGACTGTATAGATAAGCACATAAAACATGTCCCAGTAACTACACTGAACATATTAATTCTCAGGGGAGCTGAATATTTAATACTTGCCACAGATTTTAAGGTTTTAGTTGTAAAGCAAAGACAAAACATTTAATATTAAACAACTTTGGACTCAACAGACTCACATTTTGACGGTTCTTGGTGCTCTAACTTATCCTCTCAAGAACTGCCTGACAAAAAGATGTATGAAACACACACATTCATACACACATTTGCTTTTGGTCTGGTTGTCTTATCACAATTAGTGGCTCAGCACACTTCCTGTTGGGCCTGCCAAGATGCGAAGGGTTGTGCTGATAATGACGGTTCTGGTCTGCACAGTGGAGCAAATGTTGAAACTTTTGCCTTTTAGTACCAAGGTATTGGGTTCAAATCCCAGCCTGGAATCTGTCTGCATGGATTTTGTATCATCACTCTGTGTGCTAATGGGTAATCCATCAGCGCACCAACCAGTCGTCCATAATTGAAACTTATCGCAAATACATTTTAAAATGTTTTATAAACTTTTCTTATTAAATGTATGAAAATTCTAACTGCAGTTTGTCAGAAATAATATATTTCTGATGCCTTTTTAATTTTTAGTTGAATAAAAAATAGACATTTTTGGGATGTTACCTTGTTGCATGGTGATAATTTTTTCTTTGCCCTTTTATTTGGTGTTGGACTCAAAACTCATACCTTCAAAAAGAAGCTGCATAGATTATTTTTTTCCATGGTTAACTCCTTGTTGTAGTTAACTGCTGACCTTAATCAAAGCTAACCTGTGCAAAGTTTTGTTTGCTTTAGTTCTAGGGGGAAAAAAATCAGAACTTAATCTAAATCGGCTTCTTTTGTTGTTGTTTCAGGCCAACTGCATCAGTGTGTGACTGAGATGCTCTGAGTCAAAGTTTGCATCACGTCGAGGGCTTTCCTGAGAATTACTCTCCAAACATTGCAATGGCTTCCAATATAATTGTGAGTATGGGACGCTGTGATATTTCTAGCATAAATGAAGTGAAAAAGAATGGTGCTTGGCATGTGCTAGGATGAGATGCTCATGGTATGACGTGAAAATATCACAGTGTTTCATGTTATCAGGGTACTAAGACAAAAATTTGAGAACAAAAATGTACCTGACGTTCCAACTGGCTTTATAAAAAAAAGGGCAGCAATCAAAGACTTTATAATCTGTAACATTTAGTATCATTTTGACTTTTAAGGAAAAATATTAAAGGAAGTTCTTGGAGTTTACGTTTCTTAATTTATATATATATAAAAAACTGAGCTAAAATCACTGTGTTAGCTTCTTTGTGCCATTAAATAAGAAATCAACAACAAAAACTAGCTATACACTCAAATTAGTTTAGTTTTGTGTATTACACTTTAAAATGTTATTATTTAAAATGTCTTTATGAAATGGCACCTCAGTATCTTGCAGATCATCACAGAGTTTTATTCAAATCAACTAATTTTACAGGTTCTGTAGTCCAGGCTGAAAAACAATCAGGACCAAAACTCTGGATCACTCGTTTCAATTAACATCTGTTCAGGAATACGAAAAATTTAAGGGAACTTCTGACAGCTTTCTGCCCTGGTTGAGCTTCTTTTTATTAGTTTATTTTATTATATTGTTCACCTGATTTATTGAGCTGGATTTGCAGTAATTTGTACAGCAAATATGTGCATCATAGATTGTCTTAAATGTGCTTACTGGTTTTGAATGTGTAGCTTTTTAATAATTTCATTGTACCTTCATACATGTAGCTGCTCTATGCCAACAAGTAAAACATATCTCAGGTGGTTCAGTCGTTCCACAGAACGACTCGGATCATTTTCCTTCAACAAATACAGATTCAAGTTTCAAAAACCCAAACTGCTAATGTAGAGATCAGAGGTTTTTTATTAATTTGAACACAACTTTGAGATAATCTTTGTCAGACTTGTATTCCTGACAATCCAGTGCCATCTTGAATTTGTTATATTTCCTGTGTTTAGAGTTTTAAAACTAAAATGTCCTTTAGGAGTAAAATGATATCCACTGAGGTGACAGTGTTCTTGAAAAATGACCTAAAAATGACTCTGGATGTAACAAGGTATCGTAACAACAGACGAAAAGAAACACAAGTTCTGTTTTTTTAATAGAACAAATGGATGACGCCCACAGTTTAGGCGCAGCTAACACAATCTATTTATAACCTGTCAAAATTGTTGTAAGGACAAAAAAAAAAAAAAGAAGTAATCTTAGATTTTACAAATTAATGTGTAACATTGCATAACATTGCAATTTCCTCTGTAATTCCTAGGGTGTGATCAATGGGCAGAAATAGATGCATACCTAAGCCTATCACTGATCATACCAAAGAAACAAGCGATGTTTGATTTTGAGCTGTGACTCAGCACCTCCTGTCTGTCTTATTGTGATAGTTTGATAAATGGTTATAACATTCTCAGCTCATGAATACAACCGGGTGGATTCTGTTTAAACTGGAGTGTTGCCAACACATTTAAATATAGTATTAACTTTTTTAAAATTTATTTAGAAATATCTGAAGCAATAATTACTGTAATTGTGTCACATAATTCTGGGGAAAGTTCAGTTTTTGCACTGGGGAGTATACTTACCGTACAGGAAACAAATATGTTCTCTAAGGAACATAGCAGTGATCCAAGTTTGGAGAAACAAAAATTTGAAGTCAAGCTCCCAACTATTCAGAGTAGAAACAACTTGAAGTGTAATTTTCTGTCATTTTACACAAACTTAAAACCTTAGGTTCAAGCCCAGCAAACTTTAGTGCTTTATTCCACTTTTGCCTCAACGAGTTGTCTTCTTTGTGGCTTTTTTTTGTTTATCAACCAAACAATGTTTGTGTTTCCATTGGCGATGTCCCAATCAAAGCATTTTTGAATATCATTGTCAGTATAGTTGACTGCGTCCAACCATAATAGCTTTTGTCGTCATTCATTACTGTTGTATCAAGTTGGTCGCACCCTAAAAGTCGTCATCTTCCAAAAAACATTGAAAAGATGGAATGTGCCGGAAGTGCTGGAAATACGTCTGTAGTTAGCAATTATTAAAAAAAAAAAAAAAAACGGAAGTTGTTTAGCTGCCTGTATTAGTCTATAACTAATCCGCACAACCGTGGAAATAAAAAATAAATGTATCTTTAACTGTATAGTAAATGCTTACATGTTTTCAATCAAAGTGGCACAAAGTGAAGCGTTTCACGATGGGTTTGATTGTCAGCTGTCATGCCAAACCCCCTGCATGTTTTCTCTGGTTGACGACTCATTTTGCAACCGACAGATCTGTTATCATTTTCTTTACGCTGGTTTCACATATTTTCTCACACAGAATACTAAAGTTGTTTTGAACTAAACATGAACTGTGTTGTAGGTGGAATATCAAATCTCTCATAAATTCACTGTGACTGTCGTTCGTGCTGAAAGTGTTACCAAAGGAGCACTTGGTGACCTGCGTAAGTATTTAGGAGTATTTTAAACAATTATGAATCTGAATGCTACATGGATTCATTGTTTAGAGTAGAGAAGTTGATTTTTGTACTTATGTTCATTAAAAATGTAAAATAAATATAATTAATGGCGTCTGAAATGCTAATTAGGCAAGAAATTCCATCATTTACACTGCTTTTTTTTTTGGTAAGACATTATGGTTGTGAGATGAAAATGTAGCGTAAGGATAATAGGAGATGTTGTAATAATCCATAATCTGGGTTACGGGGAGAATGTCAGTATTAAATAAAAGTAACCCCAGAATAGAACCTTGAGGAACTTTATATATATAAATATGTTTGCTCATATTTCTGATTTCCAAATGACACGAAGGAGTGTCTTTCTGCCACATTAGATCTGATCATTTAGTAAATCTACCCAATCTGTTGCGTGTTTAGTGGATACTCCAGATCCATATGTGGAGCTGTTCATCCCAACCGCTCCGGAGAGCAGGAAGAGGACGAAGCACATAGACAACAACATCAACCCAAAGTGGAATGAGACTTTTCATTTCATTTTAGACCCCGGCCAGCCAAATGTGTTGGAGGTGAGATTTGCATTTGAAAGTCCAGTTCTAGTTCTGCAGAAGATGACTGAGTAATGATGCAACACAGCAGTAGCACTGCAGCTATGAAACAGGATTATGACTCAAAATGTTTCGTTTTTTTGCTTAGACAATTTTCCAATGTTTGTTTAATTTAATCTTGGTGAAGCTAAACAGAATTAACATGTTCAACAGCATAAACTCTACTGTTTATTCCAATCAGCTGACATTAATGGATGCCAACTATGTCATGGACGAGACACTTGGGACGGCGTCCTTTGACATCACCAAGCTCAAAGTGGGCCAGAAAAAGCTGGAAATTTTCAAATTTGGAAAAGTAAGGCTGTCACTTTAGTTTACACAACCTAATATTCATATGTTTGAATGGCAAATGTTGTTGGAAAATCTTTTCCCGATGATTTAAATTCTCGCAAATGACTTCGAAATGAATTATGTAAATGTGCGTTACTGCAGAAATGAGTGCTTCAGACGAATGCTAGGAAAGCGTCAGTGAAAAAATCTCATGAATGATGATATATTTACATGTTTATTGAGGTGGTTGTGTGCCAAGAGTGTAACATTTTTCCATTTGGATAGTTTGTTTCCTGCTGTGGCCTCCGTCACACTTAAATAACCACATAATGTTTATTTTTACAGGCAACCAAAGTACACTTGGAGATGATGTTGGAAATCTGGTATGTTTTTAAATCAAAATTAAATGTTATTTAGTTATATTTAATAAGTAATATTGGTTTATAAAGGTGCTGTCACACTAGAACCAGACTAGTTGCCTAACAAAGTAAATGAGTAATCAAATCTGCAGCTGATTCCTTCCCGTAATTGCATTTAATGTAATGTTCCAGAAAAGGTTTGTAATTATATGAAGGTGAGTGATAAAGATGAAAAAGTTTGTAGGTGAGTTTCACAGCAGACCACCTGACAGCAGATCTTATCAGACAAAGAAGATCAGTTTTGATCATCCTGTCAGAAGATTTTATTCTCTAACCACGTTCTGCTCGACATGAGTCGGCGTTTTCGTGAAACCTAAATCTTATTTTCTGCATCTTCAGCACAAACCAGGACCTGAGGTTCAGCCTGGCCTTGTGTGACAAAGAGAAGGAGTTTCGACACACCCGCAGAGAAAGAGTGATGCTCGGCATTAAAAAGCTCCTCGACATGGAGAAGCCTTGCTTCCTCCCCAGCGCTCCGCACGAGGTGAGTGCAGAAACGCAGAGGCATTTTTTTACATTTACAATCGAAATGACAGCTGGTTCCTGAAGTGACAGCTTAAATTCTCAGTTTTACTCACTTTGTACTCCTACCTAGAAACAGGCAGGAATGTAATGACTCAGCGTGTTATTAACACACTTTTTTGTGTCATTTTTCATACATTTTAAATGGCCACATTTAAGTTCTTACTTGTGAAAACTTCACCTGTTTGAATTAAAAAAGTAAACACTGCTTGCACTTCACATGTACAACTTCTGTGCTGTTTTTCAATTACTTAGCGCCTAAATAACACACAACACAATGAGGTGTTCACAGAGTCTTGCAAAAGTATCCAGTGCTTTCAACTTTTTCTCACGTTATACCCTTGACATTCATTGCATGTTATTTTATGAGAAACCTGAAGTAGCAGACAATTATGGACGAGACGAAAAATTACAGTTTTCAATTTTGTTTTTTAAAATAATGTCTGGATTGGGTTTAACTTACGTTTGTTTTTTAGACCCTTTTCTTTAGTTACAATGGATGGTTTAAATCAAACCAAATTTATGTGTTAGAATGACCTAGTCAAAGTCCAGACGTAACGGAGGTAAGAAAGCAATTTTCACAAATGCTTTCCATCCATTTTGACTGAGCTGGAGCTATTTGGAAAATTTCGAAAACATATGATTTTCCCTCTCTCACTTATTTACCACTTTAGTTTGGTTCATGGAATCAAATCAGAATTAAATACATTGAAGTTTATGCTTGCAGTCTGAAAAAACAAAAGTTTATGAGGAATAATGTTTTTGGTAAAGCACTGAAACTCTCACATGGTATCAGGCCCAGAAGAAACAGAAACAACATGGCTGCCATTAGGTTAAAAAAAAAATCATCAGGAGTTTGTATGCTGGTGGTAAAATAATTATAAATTATATAATATTTTATTTAAAAAAAACTGAACAGATTTAAACAGCAAACAATACTTTGTTCAGTGTTGATTCTCTCTACAAAAAGCATAAAACTTTATTTTGGTCAGTGACCCATAATAAGGAAGCACTTTGATCTGGTTCACAGTCAGCGCAATGCAAAATCAAAACTTTTTTTTTTTTTTTTTATCAGAAAGGTAAACTACTGTTTATCCTGTCGCCTCACTGATAACCTGAAAAACAGGAAGGGCTGATATTGGCCCTAAAACTGTTTCCATAATGGATTATGTTAACCCTGCCGCTGACATGAAGCAACACGATATTTCCTGCATTTCTACTCTACTGAGTTTATTCTTTTTTATAAAGTAGTGATGGTTCTGATGTGTGCTTACAGTAGCATTTGCTCTACTCCATATTCCTGCTTATCTTTAGCTCCGTCCAGGAAAGGTTATTGACCAGAGGAAAAACAGTCCAAAGCATTAAGGTCTGTTGCCTTTAGACATTGTAATCAAGCTTCAGTGCAGACTTGCTGACATGAAGTGGAAATCTCTGACGCAAAACTTCAACCTTTTCTCCCATGCATTTAGTTTAGCTTCCTTTCCCGCCAGAGCTGTTTTGGTGTGGTGCCCCTGCTAGCTGGCGATAAGCTCTGGCCAGTGGTTCCCTCTCCTCATTGTACGAGAACTTGCAGAGGGATGAAGTATCCTGTTACAGCCTTTTACTGTGAAGGCCGTCCTCCAACTCCCTTTGACTGTAGAAATATTCAGAAATTATGGATTGCACGGGCCGGGTGTTGCACAATAAGAATTAGGAAATAGCTGAAGTTGTTAAAACACAACTTAGGCAAAGGACTGTGATAGGTACTTTTTCTCGAACCTATATAAAAAGACCACAGACAACGTATATGAATTTCATAGACAAAGCTTTTGCAAAAGGAGAACTCTCCATCAACAACCTCATCAGCCGTTCACAGAGAATTCTGGTCTGCTTTCGCGTGAGCCCCTGTTTTATTGTCAAGCAGAACAGCCAGAAAAAAAACAACAGAGGTCGTAAAACATTTAACCTAAACAAACCAGCAACTCAGTTCCAGGTGTGATATCTGATCTACGGTCTGAGCCCAGTTCAGCTCTAGGTCAAACTAACACAAGAAGAATTTAAGGTCTGGGAAACACAGAGTTAACTGTCTCACATGAAGATGAAACAGTCAGTCGTAACCTCCAGGTCAGTTTATACACACATAAGGAAGAGAACACTTTAAACAGAAAATCACAATAATACTGATTAACATTAGACTGAATATGAACTAAAGTAAGACTGAATATGAACTAAAGTAATAACAAAATGATAATACCAAAAAATATCTAACAGACTGCTGCAAAGGCATGATGTAACTAGCTTGGCATTCAAGCTGTGCAAAGGGAAGTTACTGAAGCTGGAAGAATAATCCAGATTGAATCCACTGTTTTTAAAGCCTGTAGGTTATAATGATGTTGTTAAGCATATCTTTCTTCATCTTATTATAAATTTGCTTACTGTTCCAGGTTCCAGTGATAGCCATTGCAGGTTCAGGTGGAGGTTTTCGTGCAATGGTCGGGTTTTCTGGAGTGATGAAGGCCCTGTTTGAGTCTGGGGTCTTAGACTGTGCCACGTATGTTGCAGGCCTCTCTGGGTCCACATGGTACGTGTTTACCTGCCCTGTTTTCTTCATGTCTCACCTTCATCATGCTTGTTTCTTTGACTTTTCTTTATTTATCAGTATTTTCTTTTCTCTTACTTTGTCTCTGCACTACAATCATGAACTTCAGTGTACTTTGAGAGGATTTTATGTGATATACCAACACAAACCAGTGCATATCTGGAGAGGGGAAGGAAAATGATTCATGGATTTCAAGGTTTTTATATCCAAAAATATGAAATTGACTCCAGTGACCAAACATATCTGGAGGAGTTGCAGAGGTCAGTTGAGAGATTTGGTTGCATACCTTCCATAAATCTGCCACTGATGGAAGAGAAAACCTTAACTAATAGTAAACATCAGCCAGAACACATGTTGGTAGCAGCAAAATTCAGTTAATAAATAACTGCTCAGTGGGAATGCTTTTCTTCAGTAGGAAGATCGAAACTCGTCCGAGTCAGAGGTGGAAAGACGATGGGAAAACCCCCCCCAAAAAACTGTCTGTTAAAGACTTGGAACATGACTCACATAAAATCACTCCAAAAAATATAAAAACTTGTGGTTGTGCCACAGCAAAAATTACTTATCTGTACTTATTTATTCTGTAATTGTAATTTGAAACCACCTCTTTCTGTCTTTCTTCCACTTTATCTCTCCAGGTATATGTCTACTCTCTACTCCCACCCCGACTTTCCAAACAAGGGTCCGAAAGACATCAACAGCGAGCTGATGAAAAGAGTCAGCAGCAATCCTCTCAGGCTGCTGCTGCCTCAGCACATCACCAACTACATCCAGGCCCTGTGGACCAAAAAAGCATCAGGGCAGCCAGTTACGTTTACTGACGTATTCGGCATGCTCATAGGAGAAACTCTTATACCTGCGGTAGGAGCCACATACAGCTACTATTTATTTTACTCATGAAAACCAGTGAATTCCCCTGATTTAGTGTAACTCAGCTATTAAATGTTTATTTTCTTTAAAAAGAAAATGGTTGTTTCTAACCAAGCAGTGTATTTCTATAGTTAGCATTGAGAGAGGGCAAAGATTTCTTTTCACACATTATCTGTCTCATGTCAAACTGTCACAACATAGTGACATAGTGTTTTAATAAATATGTAAAAAAAAACATTTTAATATAGAAGTTACCTACTGTAGTTTGGGGAATGTAATTATTATTCCTTATTATGATGTTAGAAATGTGAACATTAGTGCGTATGAGCTGATTCAAACATTATGGTCTGTTTATTCAGAGGATGGATATCAAGCTAAGTGACATCCAGGAGAAAATAAACCAGTCCCAGAGCCCTCTACCTCTCTTCACATGTCTACACGTCAAACCAGATGTTTCAGAGCTCATGTTTGCAGGTAATTCGGATTCTTGTTTTATGCTAAAAGCTCATCTCTGACACCTCATATTCCCAGCAGACCTACATTTGCATAAATAACGAGTAATGTATACACATATTCAGTGAGACCACATGCAAAATAAGCAGCCAACACGTATTCCTTGTAATGTAGCATTGGTGTCAAAGACAGGATGTGGCCCGATGTGTTCAGCCGTCTTTTAATTCCGCACTTACAGAAAACATTAGCTGAGCTAAATAAAGGAACTGTCTTAAGCACCAGTTTGTGGTTGTTCTAGGTTTGTCCCATATAACACAACACTTCCTCTTCGTTAGTGTGGGCTCTATGGCAACTGAAGCAGTTAAAACTTTTAAAAAGAGGACTAAACTGCGGCTATTGTAACTCATTTCATCGTTAGTTGGCTCATTATGACAAAAATTGTCAACCGGTCCAGGCTTTAACCTGCCTTCATTGGTATTAGTGCCCAGGGTTTAGCTTAGCTTTTGTTGGATATTAAATATATTAAGACATCTGTAAACAAGAAAACAAAAACATGGAGCTACAACATTAATAAAAAGTTGGATTAGCTCTGGTATTTTAGGATTTCATTGTCTCCTGTTCATTTCACAGAGTGCAACACAAGGAGTTCCAGTCCATAAACAGCATTTCTGACTCGGTTTCCACCATCAATCTTTTAATTTCACTTTGTAGTGATAAAATTTTTTTGTTTTAAATGCTGCTTGACTACAAGTTTTCCAGTGCTGCTAAAAGGAGATAAGCAATCAGCCATTCTTTGTAAAGAGGGAGAAGACTTGACAGATTATCTTACACTTAATTCCATGTAGGGGTGTTTGACAGCAAACAGCCATGATTTATGAAAACTAATCAAAAAGTGGGATGGAGGGAAAAAAGAAGCAAACTTTCCTTCAGTTCAGCATGTAGGAGATAAACTTGTTTCTTTAAAGTCAGTTGAAACCATGAGATTTTACTGAACACACAGTATTAACCACTTCCTTTTGATTGCTTATATAAATGAGCATTTTCATTTCTTGGCTGCACACAACTACTTCTGATGTTGATGCTCATAAAAATATATGTTTTGATAAGTTTTTTGCATTCAAACACTTAAGGATCATTTTCACAATTAAAGGTAGTTTATGTAGTTATTTATGGGAATGATTTAGGGAGATATGTGCAGGAACTTTTCCTGTTAATTTTTTCAATTTGAATGATTTTCTCTTATTTTAAAACAACACAAATCACCTAACTATTGTTCTGTTTTAAAATGTCTGGACAGTGTTGTGGTACATTGCACATTGTAATTGTTCTGAAAGGTTTAATCACTGGTTTAGACATTTGGGTGTTATGGTTTGCATTGTTTTATATCTCTGTCCCACTGATTGCTTGCTCTCTTGTCTTTTTAAAACCCATTTGAAATAAAGAAATAAAATTGCGTGTGAAACAGGCAAAAGCAAAACATGAAAAAAAAACATAAGACTTTTAGGTATTCAGTGCATAAGAAGGCACTGGGAAGTCAATAAGACAGTAAGAGGGTCTTTAAATCTGTCATAGATGAAAAATCTAATACACAACTAAATGCAGACCTCCAGAGTCAAGCAGACAGCTGCTATAAATGGATTGAGATTGACTCAACACAGGAAAACCCAATCTTCACAATTAGACAGGAGCAGATCAGAGGAAGTAAAGCAGGTTGCAACCACAGAAACTACCAAATTAAAATAGGAACTACAAATGGGGCTTACAAAATGCTATTGCAAGAACAAAATGTAACACTACTAAAATAAATAAAGCCATGAAGATGAATGTAAAAAAGACTACATAACCTCACAATGACTTTTAAAAACATAATCTTTGGAAGGAAAGCGCAGACTCAGCAGTGCGGTCAACTTGCTGTAAAATCTTTGTAGTTAATCACATCCCAAACGTCTTATCGTTCGCCTGAGTGTTATCAGCTGAGCTGCACTGAACCTGAACTCTAACATCCTGAATAACTTTTCAAAATGTTCCTTTTGAATTTGTACATTTTCCAATGTACAGTATATAGATTTACGTCTCTGGAAGTAAATGTGACGTCACAGACGCACCAGCAGGTGCGTAATTTGACAGTTAAATATAGTTTACAGATGAATCACATTTTCTTTCCTCCTGCTACATTTATTTATTTGCATCAGATAATTACTGAATTATTCCGAGAAGGGGTCACCCACAATCTTGTGGGGAGATATTTCACTGTGGGCCGATTTACTGAGAAATTTCCCTTGCGACTTGATCCACAGAGGTTTCTGTTTATCATAAATGTGCGCAGGGCTCTGCTCTTACAATAGCCTCTGTGAGAAAACTGATCCAGAGTAAGGTATTCCCTCTCTTGTTGCCGTTGAAAAGATACTATTGTGAAGAGCCACTTCGACATGTATTTACGAAGATGACGCAAAACCTGTACCCAATCTGGAATTACACGTTTCTCTTTTCTTATCGCACAGCAGCAGTACCTAACAGTTAAAGAAAAACTGTCTCGATGACAAACATTGCAACCATTGCAGAGCTAGTGTGAAAATGACATTTACTACCTTAGGTAGTTGTTCAACCGTGAAGCATTTTAGTTTCGTTGATGTGATTAGTAATGTTTGAAATGTGGTCGTGGATGTTTCTACAAACTTAGGAATGTCTACACACACATTCACATACACTGGAAGAAAGTTATTTTTAGAGCCAATTATTCAGAAGACATAAATTATATCACTCATGATTGGGTGAAGCCATTTACTGTTATCCTGCTGTGCTATTTTTTTTTTTTTCAATTATATTGACATCAGAAACTTCCCAAATGGCTCTGATCAAATATTGACAGCTTGATGTCTGGTTTTTTTTTGTTTTTTTTTTTGTAGATGAAGTACTTTATTTTCTCAGATAATAAATATGTCGGTTCTTCTTGGAGAAAAGCCTCCAGTCCCTTTAAGGTCTGGGTTGTCTTAAAGGAACTGCGTGTTTGATTTTGTCCTAAAGTACCTCAATGATATGAGGCCAGGAGACTAAAGCTGCAACTCTTGACTCTCAATTCCCAATTTTTGCTGAAATCTGATTGTCACAAGCAGCGCATTGTTTACAGAGGCAATAATAAACGGAGTCGTTTCATAGTGTGATTGTAAAGTTAACAGAACAATGGGAGCCAAAAGTATTGTCACAAGATTGCAACAACACAAAGGAAGGTAATAAAAAGAAAACACAACTGATATTAATGGCTCTTTGTGGAGCACTGACTGCAGTTTCCTTAGTGAAATCTGTTTGGATGCGCAGTGCGCTTCACTGACAGACTTCTTTTATAAGTTAATCATAATTTTTATCAATTGTTTATGTCTGGATTTGCTGCGTCTGACTTTTTTTGGTGCAGGAAAATGATTTGTGTCTCACATCAGTGACATGAAAGTCAGATTAAATGTGACATTACATTTGTAAGTGGCACAGATCAGATATTATTGGGGTGAAAAGTTCATGGAAGTTCAAACTGTGGGTCTCAGTCACCTGCTGTGTGAACACAGCCTCCGATGGTTGCTCCAGAAACTTTTTGCTGCTCAAGACTGACGTGGTCAAATCCCAGAAGTACTGAATCCCTACATAGGCTATTTATGAGGCAACTATGTTTGGTGGATGTACCAAAAGAGGAGGCAAAAACAAATTTAAAAACTACTGTGGTTCCTGGCAAAGGCAGCTTTTAAAGTTTTGCTTTTATTACATCTAAAGTGGATACCTCTCCTCATAGCACTATCATCTCACAATAATTAGGTGTTTAATATTATTTGGTGAGTAACACTTTTTCACATTAACTCTAATTCCAACCTCCAGATTGGGTTGAGTTCAGCCCGTATGAAATAGGAATGGCAAAGTATGGTACCTTCATGACGCCCGACCTGTTTGGAAGCAAGTTCTTCATGGGAACAGTTGTGAAGAAGTACGAAGAGAACCCTCTTCACTTCCTGATGGGTAAGGATGAACCATTTCAACTGGAGCACATGATTTGGGTGTTCGATACTGACTGAGCATGTTTTGGTGTGGCAGGCGTGTGGGGAAGTGCCTTCTCCATTCTGTTCAACCGAGTGCTGGGAGTCAAGGACACAGCCGGAGGCAGCACCATGGAGGAGGAGTTAGGTAAGCTGTTACCCTGCTTTCTCCTTTTTTTGGAGACAAAATGAATGGGAAATGTAACAAAACTGTTTCACCAAGTTAGCTTAGAGATTTTTAAATGTATATCCCCTCTCTAGTTTTCTATACCCGACTGAAATTTAAAAACAAACATATGATTGATATTTTGGGGGAAAAAAGACTAATAAAAGTTTCTTAAAATATATATTTTTTGCAAATATTACAGCAAAGGCTGATCTAATGAAAGAAAGAAATTTGTAAATTGCAGATGAATGTAAATAAATTAAAATAAATGTGGGTGCACCTCAGTGAATGAGATAATTAGAAAGGAGAATTTATTTCAGCAAATAAATGTAAAAAAAAAAAGCTGGTCACATATTTAGATTCATTACACACAGAACAATATATTTAGTTTTTTAGAAATAAATTTTCATGATTTCTTTTTCAAGACGTTAATTGAAAAACGAGTTAAGGGGAAAAACGTGGTAGGAAAAATTGCACAATCAAAGTTGATAAGCAGATTAAATCCCCTTTTTTGGCTTATTTAAATATTTACAAAATTACCACACAGCCACATCAAAATTACCTGAAAGAAATGTTTAAGATGTATCTGTTTGTTACAGCCACATCTAAGAGTTTTACTTTTTTGAATTGCATTGCTAAAATAAATTGAGATCTCAGTGACACACCTGTAAAAACATTTTGGAGCAGAACGATTCTGAATTTGTCATAAAATGGTGAAAAGAAAGATTCAAAAACAAAAATGTCGGGATGAATCCAAATACTACAGAACAAGGAACCACAGGATGATCTGACAAAGAGCTGACAGACAGACAGATATATCTGCATGGGAGGTGATTATTGAACAAGAAGTAGGTGGTTGATTAGAAAGTGGGAACAGCAGTGAAGGAAGGCAAGTAACTGAAGTTAAATTTAAAGGAAATAAACCAAGATAAAAAGAGAACGATAACGATAAAGACTGCAGATAATAGCTGAACAAAAACACAAACACCAGAGTACTACAAGTAATCTTAAACCTAAAAAATCAACTGAATATAAAAAGCAAAACAAGACCTTTGGTCCAAAGTTCATGACAGAATTTTACTAAGTAAATATAATGTATAATATTCCTATAGTAGTTAAAATTGAGGATATTCAGGTTGTGATTGCAAGAGTGTTTTAGATTAGTTTGTAAATGTTGAAGTCTGTGTGAGCACAATCAGACATCTGCAGTCATGGGTCACTTGTGTTAGTTTTCTTTTTCTACATCTCTGATTGAAATCAGTTTCCATGGAACATCCTCACACTGCGATGGAAATCACTGCATACCTGAGATCCTTTTGTCATAAATGTGTCCGGAGGTTGGTTTTAGTCACTTCATCTCACACCTTCAAAGAGCTTTTTAAAAAATGCAGTTTGGGTACCAGTGACAACCCAGCTGTGAGGGGACATATTAACTTCATGACAGCTCATTAGCTCTTCGTTTGATTGAATGCTTTTGTAATTGGTGGCGTTTACGCCATACAGTCAGACTGTGACAATGTAGTTCTCACGAAGATAAGCAGCTGATGGTAATATGATAATGCCACAAAACCTTACAAAACAGGAAATCAGGTTAACTTTAAAACTTAAAATAAACTTGTTTAAGGACTTGCAGAGTGAAGAATTGTTTTGTACGTCTTACAGAGCAGATCAAACCCCAGCACATTGTTGGAGAAGACAGCCTGGACAATGACGATGAACCCAGAAAAGGTAAGCTGAGAAATGCATAAAGGATTTAATGCACAGCTGATTTACAGTGAATAATTGTAACACTGATGTGTTTGAAGCAAAGTTTCCATTTGCATCAGCTGGCGTGACAGCTGCATGAGAAAAATCACTTTGCTTAAGAGGCTCTGCTGATTAATGAGTGTTTCACTTAGACTTTAGAAAAGCTGTCTATTGTGATTAAAAAAACTAGACTTTTACTGAAAAAAAGCTATAAATAGAAAAAAAGGACAATGTGTGGGAGAGAAAGAGAGAGACAGGTTTGAGAAAAAGGGTGTGTCAGAAAAAGAAAGACGTTGGTTTCAAATGAACTCTGTTCCTGCATGTGAAGATGTCTAATGTTTCTCTTTTTAAAGCTGCACGACTTTAAGTAACAAATAACCAATTCATGTTCCAATGCGTGCATAAGCCTTAGAAGGTGTGTCAGAGTTTTCTATATTTAGATGAAATTTAAAACAAACAGTTTCTGACGGCCAACACTAACCAGCTGTAATAAAAGCATGACGGTGCCACTATCATGTTCCACTGTGGGGATGTTCTGTTCAGTGTAAAACTTTTGTTCACGCATTTTGCATATGGGTAATATAATCGTTAAATTTTGGTGTCTTCTGACCAGCGCACACATATTCTGTATCTAAAGATTTAAATGTGACTTCTTCTATTGGCATGGGCATCTTTCTTGCATGACAAAAATTTTCTTGGTCTTGGTTCAAATCTCTTTAGAAACTGTTTTCTAAACTTTTTTAAATTATTTAATCTCAGAAGTCCTCAGAATTGGACTTTTCTTATGCATAGATACAGGTGTTAAGAAATATGTATTAAACAGGGAGCAAACGCATGAGAAAAAAACACTATAAAATCAACTATTTTTTAAAGATTTAAAAGGTTATTGACTTGTTATATTTTTGCCTGATTTGCTCAGTGTAGGCCTCTCTCCATTTCTGCAAGCAAAAAGTTGATTAGCGAGTTAATGTTTGAGATCTAACCATGATAAGATTATCTACCATAATTATCTCACAGTTCTTTCTGTTACAACACGTGGAAGCCGTTGCTTTTGTAGAGAATTTTTAAGAGGAAGTCACTTAGATTAAAATAAAACTACAGGTATGATGGTAGCCAAATACTTGAAATGTTTTATGGTTTACTGTTTATCAAGGTCAGATGACAAAATCCAAAACATGTTTGAAAACTCCTAATCCAAAAGGTTAAAAAATACAAGTTCATTTTCACAAATCGGCGTGAAGCGTTGAGAGCTGAATGATGTCATTGTGAAATTCTTTGGTATAAAAACAGAAGCAGGATTAGAGAGTAAAGTCCTTTTGTGTTGACTTTCATAGACTTTTTTCTTCACGTCTCATTGTTAGTGGCATTTTGTCACTAGACTCCATTTATCTTCCTTTTCTTTATGTACTTTTGTTTTACAGCACGTAGTACAAACCAAGCATGGTTAGTAAAACTCAGTTTGTTTTCTCAGGTATTTCCTCCTCTTTCATTTGAAGTTAGGGGAAAAAAAATATTTATACAGTTCAAATTTTCTTGGCATGACTCATGAGTTGCTTAGCTTGCTCTTTTGTTGTACAACGATTCACGTTATATAGACCTTGGTGGGCTAAATCAGTGAGTGATTAATGGCCAGTTTACTTCCTAAGTAACTAAAACTCGAGATAACTCACTGACTCGTTAGAAAACCTCTGTAGAGCTAAATGTGACATGCTGAGGAAGAAACAACGCATGTGGGCCAATCAAAGCTGATTACACTTATAAATATTTTTTTAAAAACATGAAAAGGTAATTAACATAATCCATAAATTTTCTGTACACCCTTGTAAGTTATGTAAAGGCCAAGTATGTGTGTTTGTGTACATTTTGGTTTTTAGGTGGAACAGAAAACCAAGATGCAGAGGAGGAGTACAGCCGCACCGCTCAGGCCAGCTGGGTTCAGAGAATGTTCACCTCGCTCTTTAGTGACTCTGCCCTGTTCAACACAAGAGAGGGTCGAGCTGGAAAGGTGCACTACTTAAACGTCAGCACAGGTCGATCTGCATTTTCTTTGTCTAAAATCTCCTTTTATCGCCTCACCAGGTGCATAACTTCATGCTGGGCCTGAACCTGAACACCAGCGTCCCCTTCTCTCCTCTAACGGACGTACAATATACTGTGCTTACACCTGAAGACGAAGTGGATGCTGTAACAGGTAAGATGAAAATAACGATGCACTGTTCACTCTTTACATCAAGATGGGTCAGGATCGTTTTACACAGTTTTACTATGATCCACGATACCTTCGCCGTTTCTTCTTAATCCGTTTAGAGATTAAATTCTGATGCGACCAGAATAATTCAGAAGTCAAAGCTTTGTTCACTTTTTCTTACCTTGTTTTTGGTCTCCTTGTGCTTGTTTATTGTTTTAGTTTCTAATGATTCAAATGATCAAGTTTTCTATGAAATTAGATTTTAGCTGCAGTTTGAAAATATTTTGTGTGGTGATTTGTTGAGTGTGTATAGTTTTTATTTGGCTGTTTTCTTTACATCACTCCAGAAAGTGATGCTTTGATCTGAAACTTTTGTACAATAAATACCACATTATTTGTCAGTTTTATTTATTACATGGCGTTTTGACATAAAGCCTTTAGGCAACTAAACTACATGCAGTGTAGTGAAAGTGTCTTGCAAAAACCATTAAATTGTTCACATCTTACCAGTGTTGTGATCTGTGTTTTCTGTGTATTTATTTTGAGGTTTTTCTGTGTTTATTAGCCTGTGAGTCTCTGTCTTCCCTGTTGATTGAGCCCAGCCGTGTCTCGTTTCTTTGATTACCCTCCCAGTGTATTTAGTCCCACCTGTTGAAAGATTTTCAAAATGTGAAAGAGTTTTACCTACCCTGTACTCATAGCAGCAAGCTTGTGGCTTCAAGTGTGAATATTGCAACTTTTTAAAATATGTTCAAGCTACACTCTATTCAAGTTACTCAAGGAAAAACAGCAGTAATGAAATCCAAAGTTAATGTCACTTAGGAAAAATCTCATTTGAATGGATTTGTGTAGAACGATGATCTCATGATTAGCTTTTGGAAAACCTGTAGCTTGGATTAGATTACATGATATTACCCAGTTTGTTTCTTCAGTTGAATTATCGTTGGAAACCATTTCTCTTTAGACAAGTGCTATGATGTCATGAGTCAGGATCCAGTGTATTTAGGTGACAAGTTGTGGCAAACAGCAAACATTATTTCTGTGAAGCTAGAAGTTTACTTAGCTTTGCTTAAAGAGACTCTGTTCTTGAACACAGAACAGCATTCATGTATTTAGTCACCATTTATACCCAATCTGTGTCACTCAAATAACACAGATTGGGTTTTTTTTCCCTATGAGATCATTTGAAAGGCTGTACTTCCTTCTTCCAGTTGCATGTGTCATACACCCTGTATTTCTTTTATTCCATCCAACTCAAGGTTGGGTTAGATGGAATAAAATAAATGTAGTTGTCATTCTTTGTGTTTTTGTAGACCCCGATGAGTTTGACCGTATTTACGAACCTCTGGACGTGAAGAGTAAGAAGATCCATGTGGTAGACAGCGGCCTGACCTACAACCTCCCCTACCCGCTCATTCTACGGCCGCAACGCGGCGTTGACCTCATCATCTCATTTGATTTTTCTGCTCGACCGAGCGACTCCAGCCCCCCATTCAAGGTTAGAAACTTCTTAAATCCACTGAAATCAAAACTCACCAAAAAACATGATCTAATTAGTAAAAATGTCCCACAGGAGCTGCTGTTAGCAGAAAAGTGGGCCAGAATGAACAAGCTCCAGTTCCCTAAGATTGACCCAAAAGTGTTCGATCGCGAGGGTCTGAAGGAATGCTACGTCTTCAAACCCAGGAAGGGGGAAAAGAATTGCCCGACTGTGATCCACTTTGTCCTGGTCAACATTAACTTCAGGAAATTCAAGGCGCCTGGTGAGTGTGAGCATGTGCAGAGATGTTTACAGAGCTGGAAGGGTCAATGTTACAAGACCATGTCTTATCATGATTACACTAATTTCCTGTTAGCGCAAATGGTAAGTTTGACTCTGGAAATGTGAGGAATTTTGATGTGAAAAGAATGTGGGAATGCAATCATAATCAGTTAGCAGTAGAATGCGCTTCGCGTTTTTCCCAAAAGTTACACGCTTTATCTGAGGGCCCCAAAAGGAAACCATCTGCTCAAGGTCTAGGAGGAATTGGTGCATATGTACACATGCAAAAATGAGTCACAGTGTCTTCAGCTTTTATGACTCACCCCTCTAATATATGGCTCCTGTAGGATCCAGGTGCAGATGGGGAATCCTGCATCCTGCAGTGTAGTTTGTAGAAACAAACCATCATGCAAAGACACAGAATCTCCTCCTTTCCATTCGTGTCTCTTTGCGTTTCTGTTAGTCATCTGCCCACTGACTTTCGAAGGCTGTTTATATGATACCAAACATTTTGTTTTTGCTCTCAAAGCCAAAAGACATCTGAGGAAATGAAACCGTAAATGAAATTCCAGTGTCTGCACTTTCTAACTTTTAACCTGCATGTGTAAAAAGTTGGAATAAAACTCATAACGGTTCAAATGTAGTTCAACATAGACTACATTTGCTAAAACTGCATTCGTGTCAGTGAATAAACCAGATTATTTATTTCACTCCCTGTTCATGTTTGATCTGTCCACAGGGGTTCCTAGAGAGACAGAAAAGGAGAAGGAGTTGGCTGATTTCGACATCTTTGATGACCCGGAGTCGCCGTTTTCAACTTTCAACTTCCAGTACTCCAACGAGGCTTTCACCCGACTCCATGACCTGATGGAGTTCAACACCCTCAACAACCTCGAGGTCAGCTTGGTGATGTTGCAAGACTGGCACAAATGAAATTTCCGCAACAAGAACCAATTACGATGTCGGCAGTAAATTTTGCAATGTGTAAGAACATAAGGTCATGAAGGGATTGGAGAGTGATTCAGAAACGTCTCAAATAAGCCGTAGTCATCTATCTTTATTAACTTCTGTCAGTAAGGAAGTTTTGGATTCCTTAGTATATTATTGGGCAACATCAAAAACTTTAAGAATTACAAAGGAAGTCTGGCTCATGCTTGTTTGATTTACTGTCTGAGGAATGCTCTTACTTAGCCAACTGCATTTGAATCACTTCTGTGCTGAATGATTCAAGTTTCACTGGAGATTTTATTTCACCCATACATCATACAGTTTTCTCTGGTAGTAGTAGTTTTTTTCTTGCCAACATTATTTAGTGAAAAGGAATCTCAAGAGTGTGGGCATGTCATGGTACGCAGAATATGCACAACCTTTTTTCCACCAATCATATCGTACATATAACACATATAACATGTTCTTTAACTAAATATGAATTAAATATGAAAATCTGAATGCTATACTTTAGCTTTATTTAACAAAAAGTGGGGCGAGGAGGAAAACGCAGAGAAAAATATAAAAACTTTCTATGAAATTGCTTTTGAATATTTATAAATTTGTAAGGCTGCAGCAATGCATCACTTGACTGCTGTAGTACTCAAGCTTCAGCTGCTGAAGTGGATTTGTATTTAACTCTAGTACTTTGGTGCTTCTAAGTAAACCCAAATGATCATCCTTCGTTCTTGACAGTTGGGAAGAATCTGTCCTTATTTTTCCGTGTTTGGAGTTTGCTAGAGATTGTGCTGCGCATTATAGCCATACAATTCCAGATCAGTAAAATCTGTCCTTCTACAATAGGCTGTTCTGACAGCATTTTTTCAGGAGTCTTGCAGTGTATTTCGACACAAGTTTATAATTACACGTCATTGCACCAGGCACTTTTTAAAAAAGGAGGTTTTCTCATCGTAATCCCTACAAATGAGTGATACGTGTTCAAGCTTGTCCAGTAATGGCACTTTACACGCTAACTGGGTTCGAAAATGGATTGAATTTCTGGAGTTCATTAAGCAATTGTACAAACCAGCCTCAGATTAAACTTGGTGAAATATCCACTGCTGGGAAGCTTTTCTTTTTTTTTTTTTTTACCTTTATTTAAGAAGAAAGTCCCTTTATGTCAACATCTCTGTTTCGCAGGAGACCTGGACAAGAAAACACACAGCTGTGAGCTAAAAATTTTTAATTAATGTGAAAATAAGTCAGTCAACATAATACAGTTTCTAAACTCTCCCAGAGAAACAAAAGCTTTAACAGTGAGAACATTATGAAGGTTATTCCCCAACCAATGTCCAAAATAATAATAATTAAAAAAAACACAATTTCTGCCATATTAAGAAAAAAATGTATGTACTCTAGACAAAATACAGAATCTAAACCTCAAAGTTGTCAGCATAAGCAGCATACAAAAAATGTCACCACATTGAAGAACTTAAAAAAAAACCAACTAATTGAGCATTTTATTTTACTTATTGATAAAAAAACTAATTCATCTTGAGACTAAAGTTCTCATGAACTCTGTGAACTCTGAAAGAAATTACATCAAGCCACTAAATACCAAATATAGATAGGATCATGCCATCTCGATAAGGTCTGAATTATAATCACCTGATGGTAAAAGTATGGCCTTCTTCATCTAGTTGTAAACTTTGGTGTCATCTGCATAAAGGTGCACTTTGATGTTAGCACATTTTTCCTAGTGCTATTCAGCAAAAATGTAAACTAAAACTAACCCTTTTCTGCATTGTGACGCGCCTCATTTGATGCGTCATGGAGTCTTAGGACTGCCCACAGAATCACAGTCGAGCAGATTCTCATGTAATATGTACAGATACAAAAAGAGAGCTGCTGAAGAGCTAAAGCAGTAAGACGGATGATGGCTGGAGGTCAGCATAGCCAGGGAGGGAGTGATTACTAGAAACAAATGAGACCAATTAACTGAGTATGAACATCTGGAGGAGGAGAGATTACACAAAATAAGGGGACAGAATAATCACAGAAAATAAAAACATGTAATTTTTCTGATTATTTTAATTTGGTTTTTACTTTATTATAATAATGTCTCGTTGCTTCCTAAATGTCTAGACTCTAGTAAATATGGAAAGTTCAGAAGAAGCACTAATATATGGGAAAACATTTTAGAGCTTGCTGCCAGCCAAATGTTTTTACCAGCTGTGACTTTATATAAGTCTATTTATTACACGAGTTGTTCCTTTCTTTTGGCATTTTTGGGTGTTCTGCATCACTGCAATTTATATTTAATTCTTCTATTTGTGCTTTTTGTTGTAGGTTATTAAAGAGGCCATCAAGGAGTGCATTGTGAAACGGAAGGAGATGCCCTCAAGCCACTCCCTTCCCTTCTCCCTCAGCAGCATCCCTAAAAAGAAGTTTTTCAAAAGAGATCCCGATTCAAAACCCTGGAATCACCTGGAAAAGGATGGGCAGTAGTTCCAGGATAAGACTTTGAATAAAGAGACTTCTTCTAGTTTTGGTGATTTTGCCTTAAAGTTAAGTGTTTAACTTTAGGAAAATGCTCCTGTCCTGATCTGCAGGACGACTTGATGTGATTCAGAGATAAGACCTGAGAAAAATGACGTTTTGTGTGGAAAATCTCTGATGAAAATCTTGGGATTGGACTCCATTGCAACAGCATTCTCATCTGGTTTTATGTTCACATGTGATTTCTGGAAAAACACAAACAGCCGATAATTATTTGACACCCCAATGCAATTTCATGGCTTCAGCTGCAGTCAACACAGTGTTGTTAGGGAGACCTTTTCGTTCGCCCAAACCCTGTCGCTTTTTTATTTTTTGACTCGTCTTTGTCAAAGCTTTTTACTCATCTGATTTTTCTCCCTATGAAAACATTCCCAATAGTTTTGGACGCGTCTCTTTGAGCTTCATTTGCATCTTCATTTGCAGAGAAATATTTTGGCATCCTGTTGCTCATAAATTCTACTGTCAAATTACCTTAAGAATCCTCATTTGTGGTTTGCCGTTTTTGTGGGCTGACCTTTTTTCAAACTGAATGTGTGGCTGTAGAGCATGCACTTTTTAAAAATATTTTTTTCCATTATATCGCCTGTCTTAACTTGTAATCTTGTTTAAAGACTTGGATGGGGGAGCTCATAACTACTGTTTGTGTGTGATGGTAGCTCCTAAACACGCAACCTGCACCCCCTCTGGATATTTTAAACATCTTAAGGATGTTTACCCACCTACGTAGCAGGAGCACTCCCTGCTGCCCGGAAGGGAGTGCCAAATTAAAGCTATCATTTTGGAAAAAACAAAACGCATTACCATAGCAACAGCTCTTCACTCTCTTCCTTTAACATTTGTGTTTTAGCACCCGTGTAAATATCTGGTTATTCACCTGACCAGTTTGGTTCAAAATGCAAACTTTTCTTGACTATCACTTGCTCCAAAAAAACAAAAAAGAAAAAGCTGTGCTTCCAGATGCTTTAGACTTCCTAATCAAGTGTGGGTGGAGTGGAGTATGCTGTTACAAGTGCCTGCTCACATCTCTTAGAACGACGGCCCTCTAGTCAACAATACCGGGTGGAATTTTACACACTACACCTACACCTGCAGCAGTAAAGGCCTGGAATCTCACACACTACACCTAATGCCTGCAGGGGCCTGAAAGGCTGCAAACACAGAGGGGAGGGATTTTTTTTACTGAAGCACTTCCAAGCTCTCTGCAGTCATGTTTCGACCATGGCTGATTGGAAACAATCTGAGATAAAGGGTAGAATCAAGCTTCAGGGTTGTGTGATCAGGGAATATTTCAGTTTAATTTTTTATTCCCAATTTGTGTCTTTCTTTTAGTCTTATTTATGTTTGTAAAGGTTGTGGTAATCTTGTGTGTTCTTAAAAAAAAAGACCTTTTGGGGAAATAATTCATTCACCATCTCAGATAGATTCATAGCAAAGATTGAACATTTTCCTACGTCTACACAGGGAGGAGTATTGGGACTGAAAATTTTCAGTGTATTTTATTTGGTTTCTCATATTCGAGCAAGACAAAATAGTAAAGGTACAATCTGAATACTTTGCTGTGTATTTTTATTCACCCAACCTAATTTAATACTTTGTTGAAATACCAACTGCTATAATTACATCTGCAACTCTTTTGATGTTCTCCACCAAAAGAGTTGCAACCAACTTTGCTCACCTAGCAACTAACATTTTAGCTAATTCTTATTTGGAAAATTTCTGAAGCTCATTTATATGGTGAACATCTGTGAAAACGTGTCTTCATATCTTGTTCCAGATTCTCAATTAGAATTAGTTTAGGACTTTGACCTGGTATCAAAGTAAGCCGGGTGAATACATATGCATATGTTTGGATTTTCATTTGTTAAGATTTTGTGCCACTTTGTTTTGCTCTGATGCATAAAATTCCAATAAAATACTTTATGGTTTGTGTTGTAAAGTGACAAAGTACTGGAGACCGGAAAGACGGTTTAGAGTTGGCTTGAAATTCGTAGATAAGTTCAAAGTTGATTACAAATCTGAGCCAACAGTGGTTGGCTTTTTAATCACAGAAAACCCGTTAAGGACTTTATACTGGAAACGTATTCATTTGTTTATTTATCTTGCTCCTGCAGAGCATTATTAAGTTTATTTTAGACAAATTCTGCCAATTCAATGGCCACAAATATTTATAAAAATATATTTATGCTCACTATTTCTTCTTAATAAACTCCAGATGGAAAATAATGACAGTCTGAGAAAACCTTAATATTAAAAATATCTTAATCTCATTATTTCTTTTTTTTTCTTTTGGTTTGTTTTAAACAAAACCTTCTGGCTTTTTCATGCTACTTTGTTCACCGTTCTCATCTGCCTGCGTAAAAGACAATGAATAGGGGGCCTTCCTCAGTGTAATCTGTTGGGTTTTTAATAAAGCGATGATTTTTTTTTTTTTTTTTTTTTTTTTTTTTTTTTTTTTCCATTCTTCTTTTTTAAGAGGGGCTATTTTTTTTTTTTTTTT